>NW_027667644.1:45000-50000 GCF_963924665.1 Micromys minutus | reverse complement strand
AGGGTTAGGGTTAGGGTTAGGGTTAGGGTTAGGGTTAGGGTTAGGGTTAGGGTTAGGGTTAGGGTTAGGGTTAGGGTTAGGGTTAGGGTTAGGGTTAGGGTTAGGGTTAGGGTTAGGGTTAGGGTTAGGGTTAGGGTTAGGGTTAGGGTTAGGTTTAGGGTTAGGGTTAGGGTTAGGGTTAGGGTTAGGGTTAGGGTTAGGGTTAAGTTTAGGGTTTAGGGTATATTGTTATTAGGATTAGGGTTAGGGTTAGGGTTAGGGTTAGGGTTAGGGTTAGGGTTAGGGTTAGGGTTAGGGTTAGGGTTAGGGTTAGGGTTAGGGTTAGGGTTAGGGTTAGGGTTAGGGTTAGGGTTAGGGTTAGGGTTAGGGTTAGGTTTAGGGTTAGGGTTAGGGTTAGGGTTAGGGTTAGGGTTAGGGTTAGGGTTAAGTTTAGGGTTTAGGGTATATTGTTAGGATTAGGGTTAGGGTTAGGGTTAGGGTTAGGGTTAGGGTTAGGGTTAGGGTTAGGGTTAGGTTTAGGGTTAGGGTTAGGGTTAGGGTTAGGGTTAGGGTTAGGGTTAGGGTTAGGGTTAGGGTTAGGGTTAGGGTTAGGGTTAGGGTTAGGGTTTAGGATATATTGTTAGGATTAGGGTTAGGGTTAGGGTTTGGGTTATGGTTAGTGTTATGGTTATTGTTAAGTTTAAGGTTTAGGGTTTAGGGTTTAGGGTTTAAGGTTTTGGGTTTAGGATTGTTTAAATTTTAGCGTGGTTTAGGTTTAGGGTTTAGTGTTTAGGGTTTTGAAGTGAGAGAAGCGTAAAAGACAGGGGAGAAGCAAGAGAGAGGAGAGAGAAAAAGAGATAGAGGAGAGAGAGAATAAAGAGTAGACAGAAAAAAGAGAGAAGAGTGAAAGTTAGAAAGAGGAGAAAGAGAGGAGAGAAGACAGAGGAGAGAGGAGAGAGGAGAGACAGAAAGAGTGAGAGAAGAGAGAGGAGAAAGACACAACAAAGAGACAGAGAGGAGCGAGGAAAGTGAGAGATAGGAGAAAGGCGAGAAAGAGAAAGAGAAAGAGGACAGAGAGGAGGGAGAGAATAATACATAATGGAGAGAAAGAGAGAGGAGAGAGAAAGAGAAAAAAATGAGAGAAAGAGGAGAGAGAGGAGAGAGGAGAGAGAGGAACGAATAAGAGAGAGAGTAGAAAGAGAGTTGAGAGAGAGGGAGAGACAGAAAGATAGAGGGGAAGGAGAGAGTGGAGAGAGATAAAGGAGATAGAGAAATAGAGAGGAGAAAGAGAGAGAAAGAGAAAAACAGAGAAAGAGAGGATAAAGAGAAGAAAAAGGAGAGTGAAAAATTGAGAGATGACAAAAAGGAAAAAGAGTCGAGAGCAGCAACAGATGGAGAGAAAAAGGAGAGAAAGGAGATAAAGGTAAAGAGCAAGAATGGAGAGATGAAGAAAAAAAGAGAGAAGAGGTAGGAGAGAGAAAGAAACAGAAAAAAGGGAAAGTAGTAGTTTCAACTTTTCAGTCACTGGGGTAGTGTCTTCAGTCAATAACGAAGTACAGCAGGTTTCGGGTATTTCCCAGTTGTTTTGTGTGATTCGCGTGTAGTTTCAACTTTCAGTCACCGTTTCAGCATTTTTAGTCACGACGTGCAGCATGTGTCGGGGACTTTCCACTCGTTATGTGTGGTTCACGAGACGTATCAACTTTTCAGTCACCGGGACAGCGTTATCTATCACAAAGGACATGAAGCCGATTCCAGGGCGTACCCAGTCGTTTTTGGTGGATTGCGGGTTGTTTCACCTTTTCAGTCTGAAAGTTTTTTCAATCACTTTCTATGAGCAGCCCATTTTGAGAACTTCCCAGTCGTTTTGGGTGGTTGGCGGGTCGCTTCAACTTCTTAGTCACCAGTACAGCATTTTCTGTCAACTCCGACGTGCAGCCCGTTCAGAAGACTTACCAGTCGTTTTGGGAGCTTCACGGGTCGTTTGACCTTTTGAGTCACAAGGATATGTTTTCAGTCACTTTCGACGTACAGTTCTTTCTCAGGACTTCCCAGTCATTTTCCATGATTTGCGGGTCATTTCAACTTTTCAATCACCGAAGAAAAGTTTTCAGTCAATTCCAACGTGCAACCCGTTCCGTGGTCCTCCCACTCGTTTTGAGTTGTGTGCGGGTCGTTTCAACTTTTCTGCCAAAGGGGCAGCGATTCAGTCACTTCAGACATGCAACCCGTTCCGTAGTCTTCCAACTCGTTTTGAGCTGTGTGCGGGTCTTTTTAACTATTCTGTCAAATGAGCAACGTTTCAGTCATGTCAGACATGCAGCCCATCCGGTGACTTCCCATTCGTTTTGGGTGGTTCTCGAAACGTTTAAACTTTACAGTCACCGGGTAGAATTTTCAGTCATTTCCGACGTGCATCCCATTCCGGATACTTCCCAGTCGTTTTGGTGGATCACATGTTGTTTCAACTTCTTAGTCACCGGGGAAACTTTTTCAGTACCTTCCGACGTTCATCCCATAACGGAGACTTCCCAGTAAAGATGGGCGATTGGCGTTTCATTATAAGTTTTCAGTCATTGGGGCACTATTCTCAGTCAATTCCTATGAGCAGCCCGTTTTGATGACTTCTGAGTTCTTTTTTGCGTGGTTCGCTCGAAATTGGAATATTTCATTCACCTGGACAGCGTTTTCAGTCAATTCCGACGTGCAGCTCGTTCCAGGAACTTCCCAGTTGTTTTGGGTAATTCTCAGGTCGTTTCAACTCTTCAGTCACCGCAAAATCGTTTTCAGTTAATTCGGACGTGCAACCCATTCTGAGGACTTCCCAGTCTTTTTGTGAATTTTGTGGGTTGTTTGAACTTTTCAGTCACCCGGTAAGCATTTTAGTCACTTCCAATGTGAAGCACATTCCGAAGACTTCCCAGTCGTTTTCAGAGGTTCACGAGTGTTTTCTATTTTCATTCACTTGGGGCAGCGTTTTCCGTAACTTCTTACGTGCAGCCCATTCGGTGACCTTCCCAGTCGTTTTTGGTGGTTTGTGAGTTGTTTCAACTTTACAGTAAGCGGGACTGCGGCACATTCCGGGTCTTCCAGTCGTTTAAGGAGGATAACGGTTCAAGTTTTCTGTCATCAGAGCAGCGTTCTCAATTAATTCCAACGTGCAGTTTAATCTCGGGACTTCCTAGTCATTTTGGGTGATTCGCGGGTCATTTCAACTTTAAGTCAATGGGCAGTGTCTTCTGTCAATTTCTAAGTGCATCCCGTTCTGATGACCTCTCAATCCTTTTGTGTGGTTCGCGTGTCGTTTCAATATTCAGTTACCGATGCAGCGTTGTCAGTCATGTCCGACGTGCAGACCGTTTCATGGACTTACCATTTGTTTTGTGTGGTTCTCGGTTTCATTCAACTTTTCAGTAACAAGACACGCATTTTCAGTCACGTTATGCAGCACATTTCTGGGACTTCCCAGTCATTTCGGGTGGTTCACATACCGTTTCACCTTTAAGTTTCTGGGGCAGTTCGTTTCTACATTTCACTGTTTAGGGGTAGCGTTTTTAGTCACTTTTAAATAGCCGCTGTGCCGGGGTTCACCAGTCGCTTTTGGTGGATAGCAGATAGTTTCAACTTTTTAAGTCTCTGAGGCAGTGTTTTTCGTCACAACCGACATGAAATACGTTTCAGAGACAGTCGTTTTGTGTGGTTGGCAGGTCGAATAATTTTGTAAGTCACCAGCGCACCGATTTTAGTCACTTTCTACGGACACCCCTTCCGGTGACTTATAAGATGTTTCGGGTGGTTCCCGGTTCGTTTCAACTTTTCAGTCAACAGTGCAGCGTTTTCAGTCACTTCTGACATGTCACCCATTCCTGTGACTACCCAAGTCGTTTAGGATTGTGCACGGGTCGTTTCAACTTTTCAGTCACCCGCGTAGCGTTTTCAATCACTTCCGACGTGCAACCCACTCCGTGGACTTCCCAGTTGCTTTGACTGGTTCGCTGATCGTTTCAAATTTACAGTCACCTGTGTAGCATTTTCACTTATTTCCGATGTGCAGCTCATTTCGAAAAATTACCAGTAGTTTCGTGTGGTTTCCAGGTCGTTTCAACTCTTCAGTCACTCGGGCATTGTTTTCAGTCACTCCCAAAGTGCAACTGATTCCTTGGTCTTCCCAGAGACATTGACAGGTTCGCGGGTCTATTTAAATTTACCGGTGAAGTTTGCAGTCACTTCCGACGTGCAGTCCATTCTGGGTACTTCCAAGTCTTTTTTTGTAAATCACACATTCTTTCAACTCTTCAGTCAGCGGGACAGCGTTTTCAGTCATAACCGATGTTCATCTTATTCCGGGTACTTCCTAGTCGTTTTTGCTGTTTCGCCTGTCGTTTCTACTTTCAGTCACGGGGCAGCGTTTTCAGGAACTACCAACGTGCAGCTAATCCAAGGTCTTCACAGTCGTTTTGGGTTATTCGCAGATCGTTTCTACCGAGGCAGCGTTTTCAAACACTCCCTACGTGCAGTCTACTCTATGGACTTCCCAGTCACTTAGGGTGGGACTCAGTTCATTTCAACTTTTCATTCACCAGGAAAGCGTTTTCAGGTACTTCCAATGTGCAGCCTATTCTGGGAACATGCCTGTCGCTTTTGATGGATCCCAGTTCTTTTCAACTTTTCTGTCAGTCGGGCAGTGTTTTCAGTCACTTCTTATGTGCAGCCTATTCCAAAAACTTCCTGGTCGTTTTGGGTCATTTCCGGGTCGTTTTACCCTTTCAGTATCCGGGGCAACGTTTTCTATTATAACCCACGCGCCGTATGTTTCTGGTACTTTATAGTCGTTTAGTGAGGTTTGCGAAGCGTGTAACCTTTTCAGTCACCAAGGAAGCGTTTTCAGTCATTTACGACATGAAACCTATTACTGAGATTTCACAGTCGTTTCGTGTGGTTCGCGTGTCGTTAAAACTTCTTAGTCACCTGGGCAGCGTTTTTAATGACTTGTGACGTGCAACCCGTTTCGTGAACTCCAC
>NW_027667645.1:0-180000 GCF_963924665.1 Micromys minutus | reverse complement strand
TTTTGCCCCAAAATAAGTGGAAATTCTGAGTTTTGTCCCAAAATAAGGAGAATTTCTGTCTTTTTGCCCTAACATATAAGGAATTTCTGCCTATTTGCCCCACAATTAGGGGAATTTCTGCAATTTTGCACCAGAATAAAAGGAATTTCTGCTTTTTTGCCTCTATATAAGTGGAATTTCTGTCTTTTTCCCCCAAATCAAAAAGAATTCCTCTCTTTTTTGAACCAAAATAAGGAAAATTTCTGACTTATTACCCTGAAATAAGAGAAATTTCTGCAATTTTGCCCCAAAATAAAGGAAATTTCTGCCATTTTCCCTTAAAAAGGGGAATTTCAGCCTTTTTACCTAAAAATATAGGGAATTTCTGCATTTTTGCCACAAAATGTGGAAAATTTCTGCCTTTTTGCCCCAAAATGAGAAAAATTTCTGCTTTTGTTTTCTGAAATAAGTGAAATTTCTGCAATTTTGCCCCCAAAATAAGTGAAATTTCTGAAATTTTGCCCCAAAATAAGAGAAATTTCTGGAATTTTGCCCCAAAATAAGGGGAATTTCTAAGTTTAACACCAAAATAAGGAGAATTTCTTTCTTTTTGCCTCAACATATAGGGAATTTCTGCCTTTTTGCCCCACAATTAGGGGAATTTCTGCAATTTTGCTCCAAAATACGGGAAATTTCTGCCTTTTTGCCCGAAAATAAGAAGAATGCATACCTTTATGCCATAAAAAAGGGAAATTTCTTCATTTTTGCTCCAAAATAAGGGGAATTTCTGCTTTTATGCCTCTAAAAAAGTGGAATTTCTGTCTTTTTCCCCCAAAACAAAGAGAATTTCTGTCTTTTTTGCCTCAAAATAAGGAAAATTTCTGACTTATTACCATGAAATACGTGAAATTTCTGCAATTTTGCCCCAAAATAAGGGAAATTTCTGTTTTTTTGCCCCCAAATAATGTGAATTTCAGACTTTTTACCTCAAAATAAGGGAATTTCTGCATTATTGCCACAAAATTTTAGAAATTTCTGCATTTTTGCCCCAAAATAAAGAAAATTTCTGCCTTTTTTTCCTGAAATAAGTGAAATTTTTGCAATTTTGCTCCAAAATAAGTGAAATTTGTGCCTTTTTGCCCCCAAATAAGGGGAATTTCAGCCTTTTTACCTCAAAATAAGGCGAATTTTTGCATTTTTGCCCCAAATATGGGAAATTTCTGCCTTTTTGCCCCAAAATAAGAAAAATTTCTGCAATTTTGCACCAAAATAAAAGAAATTTCTGCCTTTTTGTCCCCAAATAAGAAAATTTCTGCTTTTTTTTCTGAAATAAGTGAAATTTCTGCAATTTTGCCACAAAATAAGTGAAATTTCTTCAATTTTGCCCCAAAATAAGGGAAATTACTGGAATTTTGCACCAAAGTAAATGGAATTTCTGAGTTTTGCCCCAAAATAAGGAGAATTTCTGTCTTTTTCCCCAACATATAGGGAATTTCTGCAATTTTGCTCCAAAATACGGGAAATTTTTGCCTTTTGGCCCAAAAATAAAAAAATGCATACCTTTTTGCCATAAAAAAAGGAAATATATTCATTTTTGCTCCAAAATAAGGGGAATTTCTGCTTTTTTGCCTCTAAATAAGTGGAATTTCTGTCTTTTTCCCCCAAATCAAAAAGAATTCCTGTCTTTTTGCTCCAAAATAAGGAAAATTTTTGACTTATTACCCTGAAATAAGTGAAATTTCTGCAATTTTGCCCCAAAATAAAGGAAATTTCTGCCGTTTTCTCCCAAAAAGGGGAATTTCAGCCTTTTTACCTAAAAATAAGTTGAATTTCTGCATTTTTGCCACAAAATGTGGAAAATTTCTGCCTTTTTGCCCCAAAATGAGAAAAATTTCTGCTTTTGTTTTCTGAAATAAGTGAAATTTCTGCAATTTTGCCCCAAAATAAGTGAAATTTCTGAAATTTTGCCCCAAAATAAGGGAAATTTCTGGAATTTTGCCCCAAAATAAGGGGAATTTCTAAGTTTAACACCAAAACAAGGAGAATTTCTGTCTTTTTGGCCCAACATATAGGGAATTTCTGCCTTTTTGCCCCACAATTAGGGGAATTTCTGCAATTTTGCTCCAAAATACGGGAAATTTCTGCCTTTTTGCCCGAAAATAAGAAGAATGCATACCTTTTTGCCATAAAAAAGGGAAATTTCTGCAATTTTGCTCCAAAATAAGGGGAATTTCTCCTTTTTTGCCTCTAAAAAAGTGAAATTTCTGTCTTTTTCCCCCAATACAAAGGGAATTTCTGTCTTTTTTGCCCCAAAATAAGGAAAATTTCTGACTTATTACCCTGAAATAAGTGAAATTTCTGCAATTTTGCCCCAAAATAAGGGAAATTTCTGTTTTTTTGCCCCCAAATAATGTGAATTTCAGACTTTTTACCTCAAAATAAGGGAATTTCTGCATTTTTGCCACAAAATTTTAGGAATTTCTGCATTTTTGCCCCAAAATAAAGAAAATTTCTGCCTTTTTTTCCTGCAATAAGTGAAATTTTTGCAATTTTGCTCCAAAATAAGTGAAATTTCTGCCTTTTTGCCCCCAAATAAGGGGAATTTCAGCCTTTTTACCTCAAAATAAGGCGAATTTTTGCATTTTTGCCCCAAATATGGGAAATTTCTGCCTTTTTGCTCCAAAATAAGAAAAATTTCTGCAATTTTGTACCAAAATAAAAGAAATTTCTGCCTTTTTGTCCCAAATAAGAAAATTTCTGCTTTTTTTTCTGAAATAAGTGAAATTTCTGCAATTTTGCCACAAAATAAGTGAAATTTCTTCAATTTTGCCCCAAAATAAGGGAAATTACTGGAATTTTGCAACAAAGTAAATGGAATTTCTGAGTTTTGCCCCAAAATAAGGAGAATTTCTGTCTTTTTCCCCAACATATAGGGAATTTCTGCAATTTTGCTCCAAAATACGGGAAATTTTTGCCTTTTGGCCCAAAAATAAAAAAATGCATAACTTTTTGCCATAAAAAAAGGAAATATATTCATTTTTGCTCCAAAATAAGGGGAATTTCTGCTTTTTGGCCTCTAAATAAGTGGAATTTCTGTCTTTTTCCCCCAAATCAAAAAGAATTCCTGTCTTTTTGCCCCAAAATAAGGAAAATTTCTGACTTATTACCCTGAAATAAGTGAAATTTCTGCAATTTTGCCCCAAAATAAAGGAAATTTCTGCCGTTTTCCCCCAAAAAGGGGAATTTCAGCCTTTTTACCTAAAAATAAGGTGAATTTCTGCATTTTTGCCACAAAATGTGGAAAATTTCTGCCTTTTTGCCCCAAAATGAGAAAAATTTCTGCTTTTGTTTTCTGAAATAAGTGAAATTTCTTCAATTTTGCCCCAAAATAAGTGAAATTTCTGAAATTTTGCCCCAAAATAAGGGAAATTTCTGGAATTTTGCCCCAAAATAAGGGGAATTTCTAAGTTTAACACCAAAATAAGGAGAATTTCTGTCTTTTTGCCCCAACATATAGGGAATTTCTGCCTTTTTGCCCCACAATTAGGGGAATTTCTGCAATTTTGCTCCAAAATACGGGAAATTTCTGCCTTTTTACCCGAAAATAAGAAGAATGCATACATTTTTGCCATAAAAAAGGGAAATTTCTGCAATTTTGCTCCAAAATAAGGGGAATTTCTTTTTTTTTGCCTCTAAAAAAGTGGAATTTCTGTTTTTTCCCCCAAAACAAAGGGAATTTCTGTATTTTTTGCCCCAAAATAAGGAAAATTTCTGACTTATTACCCTGAAATAAGTGAAATTTCTGCAATTTTGCCCCAAAATAAGGGAAATTTCTGTTTTTTTGCCCCCAAATAATGTGAATTTCAGACTTTTTACCTCAAAATAAGGGAATTTCTGCATTTTTGCCACAAAATTTTAGGAATTTCTGCATTTTTACCCCAAAATAAAGAAAATTTCTGCCTTTTTTTCCTGAAAAAAGTGAAATTTTTGCAATTTTGCTCCAAAATAAGTGAAATTTGTGCCTTTTTGCCCCCAAATAAGGGGAATTTCAGCCTTTTTACCTCAAAATAAGGCGAATTTTTGCATTTTTGCCCCAAATATGGGAAATTTCTGCCTTTTTGCCCCAAAATAAGAAAAATTTCTGCAATTTTGTACCAAAATAAAAGAAATTTCTGCCTTTTTGTCCCCAAATAAGAAAATTTCTGCTTTTTTTCTGAAATAAGTGAAATTTCTGCAATTTTGCCACAAAATAAGTGAAATTTCTGCAATTTTGCCCCAAAATAAGGGAAATTACTGGAATTTTGCACCAAAGTAAATGGAATTTCTGAGTTTTGCCCCAAAATAAGGAGAATTTCTGTTTTTTTCTCCAACATATAGGGAATTTCTGCGATTTTGCTCCAAAATACGGGGAATTTTTGCCTTTTGGCCCAAAAATAAAAAGAATGCATACCTTTTTGCCATAAAAAAAGGAAATATATTCATTTTTGCTCCAAAATAAGGGGAATTTCTACTTTTTTGCCTCTAAATAAGTGGAATTTCTGTCTTTTTCCCTCAAAATAAAGGGAATTTCTGTCTTTTTTGCCTCAAAATAAGGAAAATTTGTGACTTAGTACCCTGAAATAAGTAAAATTTCTGCAATTTTGCCCCAAAATAAGAAAAATTTCTGCCTTTTTGCCCCCAAATAAGGGTAATTTCAGCCTTTTTACCTCAAAATAAGGGGAATTTCTGCATTTTAGCCCCAAAATATGGAAAATTTCTGCCTTTTTGCCCTAAAATAAGAAAAATTTCTGCAATTTTGTCCCACAATAAAAGAAATTTCTGCCTTTTTGCCCCAAAATAAAAAAATTTCTCCTTTTTTTCTGAAATAAGTGAAATTTCTGCAATTTTGCCCCAAAATAAATGAAATTTCTGAGTTTTGCCCCAAAATATGGAAAATTTCTGCCTTTTTGACCCAAAATAAGAAAAATTTCTCCATTTTTTTTCTGAAATAAGTGAAATTTCTGGAATTTTGACCCAAAATAAGTGAAATTTCTGAGTATTGCCCCAAAATAAAGACAATTTCTGTCTTTTTGCCCCAACATATAGGGAATTTCTGCCTTTTTGCCTCACAATTAGGGGAATTTCTGCAATTTTGCTTCCAAAATACGGGGAATTTCTGCCTTTTTGCTCAATAATAAGATGAATGCATACCTTTTTGCCATAAAAAAGGGAAATTACTTCATTTTTGCTCCAAAATGAGGGGTATTTCTGCTTTTTTCCCTCTAAATAAGTGGAATTTCTGTCTTTTTCCCTCAAAACAAAGAGAATTTCTGTCTTTTTTGCCCCAAAATAAGGAAAATTTCTGACTTATTACCCTGAAGTAAGTGAAATTTCTGCAATTTTGCCCCAAAATAAGGAAATTTTCTGCATTTTTGCCCACAAATAAGTTGAATTTCAGCCTTTTTACCTCAAAATTAGGGTAATTTCTGCATTTTTCCCCAAAATATGGGAAATTTCTGCCTTATTGCCCCAAAATAAAAAACATTTCTGCAATTTTGTACCAAAATAAAAGAAAGTTCTGCCTTTTTGCCCCAAAATAAGAAAAATTTCTGCAATTTTGTACCAAAATAAAAAAAAATTTCTGCCTTTTTGCCCCAAAACAAGAAAATTTCTTCTTTTTTTCCTGAAATAAGTGAAATTTCTGCAATTTTGCACTAAAATAAGTGAAATTTCTGAGTTTTGCCCCAAAATAAGGGGAATTTCTCTTTTTGGCCCCAAAATTAGGGGAATTTCTGCTTTTTGCCACAAAATAAGGGGAATTTCTGACTTTTTGCCCTGAAATGAGTTAAATTTCTAAAATTTTTTCGCAAAATAAGGGAAATGTCTGCTTTTTACCCCAAAATAAGGGGATTTTCTGCCTTTTCGACTCAAAATAATTGCAATTTCTGACTTTTCCCAAAAAATAAACAGAATTTCTGTTCTTTTGCCCCAAAATAAGGGGAATTTCTGACTTTTTCCCCTAAAATAAGTTAAATTTCTAAAATTTTTTCTCAAAATAAGAAAAATGTCTGCTTTTTGCCCCAAAATAAAGGGAATTTCAGCATTTTTCACTGAAATAAGTGAAATGTCTGCAATTTTGCCCCAAAATAAGTAAAATTTCTGCAATTTTGCCCCAAAATAAAAAAAATTTCTGGAATTTTGCCCCAAAATAAGTGGAAATTCTGAGTTTTGTCCCAAAATAAGGAGAATTTCTGTCTTTTTGCCCTAACATATAAGGAATTTCTGCCTATTTGCCCCACAATTAGGGGAATTTCTGCAATTTTGCACCAGAATAAAAGGAATTTCTGCTTTTTTGCCTCTATATAAGTGGAATTTCTGTCTTTTTCCCCCAAATCAAAAAGAATTCCTCTCTTTTTTGAACCAAAATAAGGAAAATTTCTGACTTATTACCCTGAAATAAGAGAAATTTCTGCAATTTTGCCCCAAAATAAAGGAAATTTCTGCCATTTTCCCTTAAAAAGGGGAATTTCAGCCTTTTTACCTAAAAATATAGGGAATTTCTGCATTTTTGCCACAAAATGTGGAAAATTTCTGCCTTTTTGCCCCAAAATGAGAAAAATTTCTGCTTTTGTTTTCTGAAATAAGTGAAATTTCTGCAATTTTGCCCCCAAAATAAGTGAAATTTCTGAAATTTTGCCCCAAAATAAGAGAAATTTCTGGAATTTTGCCCCAAAATAAGGGGAATTTCTAAGTTTAACACCAAAATAAGGAGAATTTCTGTCTTTTTGCCTCAACATATAGGGAATTTCTGCCTTTTTGCCCCACAATTAGGGGAATTTCTGCAATTTTGCTCCAAAATACGGGAAATTTCTGCCTTTTTGCCCGAAAATAAGAAGAATGCATACCTTTTTGCCATAAAAAAGGGAAATTTCTTCATTTTTGCTCCAAAATAAGGGGAATTTCTGCTTTTATGCCTCTAAAAAAGTGGAATGTCTGTCTTTTTCCCCCAAAACAAAGAGAATTTCTGTCTTTTTTGCCTCAAAATAAGGAAAATTTCTGACTTATTACCATGAAATACGTGAAATTTCTGCAATTTTGCCCCAAAATAAGGGAAATTTCTGTTTTTTTGCCCCCAAATAATGTGAATTTCAGACTTTTTACCTCAAAATAAGGGAATTTCTGCATTATTGCCACAAAATTTTAGAAATTTCTGCATTTTTGCCCCAAAATAAAGAAAATTTCTGCCTTTTTTTCCTGAAATAAGTGAAATTTTTGCAATTTTGCTCCAAAATAAGTGAAATTTGTGCCTTTTTGCCCCCAAATAAGGGGAATTTCAGCCTTTTTACCTCAAAATAAGGCGAATTTTTGCATTTTTGCCCCAAATATGGGAAATTTCTGCCTTTTTGCCCCAAAATAAGAAAAATTTCTGCAATTTTGCACCAAAATAAAAGAAATTTCTGCCTTTTTGTCCCCAAATAAGAAAATTTCTGCTTTTTTTTCTGAAATAAGTGAAATTTCTGCAATTTTGCCACAAAATAAGTGAAATTTCTTCAATTTTGCCCCAAAATAAGGGAAATTACTGGAATTTTGCACCAAAGTAAATGGAATTTCTGAGTTTTGCCCCAAAATAAGGAGAATTTCTGTCTTTTTCCCCAACATATAGGGAATTTCTGCAATTTTGCTCCAAAATACGGGAAATTTTTGCCTTTTGGCCCAAAAATAAAAAAATGCATACCTTTTTGCCATAAAAAAAGGAAATATATTCATTTTTGCTCCAAAATAAGGGGAATTTCTGCTTTTTTGCCTCTAAATAAGTGGAATTTCTGTCTTTTTCCCCCAAATCAAAAAGAATTCCTGTCTTTTTGCTCCAAAATAAGGAAAATTTTTGACTTATTACCCTGAAATAAGTGAAATTTCTGCAATTTTGCCCCAAAATAAAGGAAATTTCTGCCGTTTTCTCCCAAAAAGGGGAATTTCAGCCTTTTTACCTAAAAATAAGTTGAATTTCTGCATTTTTGCCACAAAATGTGGAAAATTTCTGCCTTTTTGCCCCAAAATGAGAAAAATTTCTGCTTTTGTTTTCTGAAATAAGTGAAATTTCTGCAATTTTGCCCCAAAATAAGTGAAATTTCTGAAATTTTGCCCCAAAATAAGGGAAATTTCTGGAATTTTGCCCCAAAATAAGGGGAATTTCTAAGTTTAACACCAAAACAAGGAGAATTTCTGTCTTTTTGGCCCAACATATAGGGAATTTCTGCCTTTTTGCCCCACAATTAGGGGAATTTCTGCAATTTTGCTCCAAAATACGGGAAATTTCTGCCTTTTTGCCCGAAAATAAGAAGAATGCATACCTTTTTGCCATAAAAAAGGGAAATTTCTGCAATTTTGCTCCAAAATAAGGGGAATTTCTCCTTTTTTGCCTCTAAAAAAGTGAAATTTCTGTCTTTTTCCCCCAATACAAAGGGAATTTCTGTCTTTTTTGCCCCAAAATAAGGAAAATTTCTGACTTATTACCCTGAAATAAGTGAAATTTCTGCAATTTTGCCCCAAAATAAGGGAAATTTCTGTTTTTTTGCCCCCAAATAATGTGAATTTCAGACTTTTTACCTCAAAATAAGGGAATTTCTGCATTTTTGCCACAAAATTTTAGGAATTTCTGCATTTTTGCCCCAAAATAAAGAAAATTTCTGCCTTTTTTTCCTGAAATAAGTGAAATTTTTGCAATTTTGCTCCAAAATAAGTGAAATTTGTGCCTTTTTGCCCCCAAATAAGGGGAATTTCAGCCTTTTTACCTCAAAATAAGGCGAATTTTTGCATTTTTGCCCCAAATATGGGAAATTTCTGCCTTTTTGCCCCAAAATAAGAAAAATTTCTGCAATTTTGTACCAAAATAAAATAAATTTCTGCTTTTTGTCCCCAAATAAGAAAATTTCTGCTTTTTTTTTCTGAAATAAGTGAAATTTCTGCAATTTTGCCACAAAATAAGTGAAATTTCTTCAATTTTGCCCCAAAATAAGGGAAATTACTGGAATTTTGCCCCAAAGTAAATGGAATTTCTGAGTTTTGCCCCAAAATAAGGAGAATTTCTGTTTTTTTCTCCAACATATAGGGAATTTCTGCGATTTTGCTCCAAAATACGGGGAATTTTTGCCTTTTGGCCCAAAAATAAAAAGAATGCATACCTTTTTGCCATAAAAAAAAGAAATATATTCATTTTTGCTCCAAAATAAGGGGAATTTCTGCTTTTTTGCCTCTAAATAAGTGGAATTTCTGTCTTTTTCCCTCAAAATAAAGGGAATTTCTGTCTTTTTTGCCTCAAAATAAGGAAAATTTGTGACTTAGTACCCTGAAATAAGTAAAATTTCTGCAATTTTGCCCCAAAATAAGAAAAATTTCTGCCTTTTTGCCCCCAAATAAGGGTAATTTCAGCCTTTTTACCTCAAAATAAGGGGAATTTCTGCATTTTAGCCCCAAAATATGGAAAATTTCTGCCTTTTTGCCCCAAAATAAGAAAAATTTCTGCAATTTTGTACCAAAATAAAAGAAATTTCTGCCTTTTTGCACCAAAATAAAAAAATTTCTGCTTTTTTTTTCTGAAATAAGTGAAATTTCTGCAATTTTGCCCCAAAATAAATGAAATTTCTGAGTTTTGCCCCAAAATATGGAAAATTTCTGCCTTTTTGACCCAAAATAAGAAAAATTTCTGCAATTTTGTACCAAAATAAAAGAAATTTCTGCCTTTTTGCCCCAAAATAAAAAAATTTCTTTATTTTTTTTCTGAAATAAGTGAAATTTCTGGAATTTTGCCCCAAAATAAGTGAAATTTCTGAGTATTGCCCCAAAATAAAGACAATTTCTGTCTTTTTGCCCCAACATATAGGGAATTTCTGCCTTTTTGCCTCACAATTAGGGGAATTTCTGCAATTTTGCTTCCAAAATACAGGGAATTTCTGCCTTTTTGCTCAAAAATAAGATGAATGCATACCTTTTTGCCATAAAAAAGGGAAATTTCTTCATTTTTGCTCCAAAATGAGGGGTATTTCTGCTTTTTTGCCTCTAAATATGTGGAATTTCTGTCTTTTTCCTCCAAAACAAAGAGAATTTCTGTCTTTTTTGCCCCAAAATAAGGAAAATTTCTGACTTATTACCCTGAAGTAAGTGAAATTTCTGCAATTTTGCCCCAAAATAAAAAAAATTTCTGCATTTTTGCCCACAAATAAGTTCAATTTCAGCCTTTTTACCTCAAAATTAGGGTAATTTCTGCATTTTTTCCCAAAATATGGGAAATTTCTGCCTTATTGCCCCAAAATAAAAAACATTTCTGCAATTTTGTACCAAAATAAAAGAAATTTCTGCCTTTTTGCCACAAAATAAGAAAAATTTCTGCAATTTTGTACCAAAATAAAAGAAATTTCTGCCTTTTTGCCCCAAAACAAGAAAATTTCTTCTTTTTTTTCTGAAATAAGTGAAATTTCTGCAATTTTGCACTAAAATAAGTGAAATTTCTGAGATTTGCCCCAAAATATGGGGAATTTCTCTTTTTGGCCCCAAAATTAGGGGAATTTCTGCTTTTTGCCACAAAATAAGGGGAATTTCTGACTTTTTGCCCTGAAATGAGTTAAATTTCTAAAATTTTTTCCCAAAATAAGGGAAATGTCTGCTTTTTACCCCAAAATAAGGGGACTTTCCGCCTTTTCGACTCAAAATAATTGCAATTTCTGACTTTTCCCCAAAAATAAACAGAATTTCTGTCTTTTTGCCCCAAAATAAGGGGAATTTCTGACTTTTTGCCCTAAAATAAGTTAAATTTCTAAAATTTTTTCTCAAAATAAGAAAAATGTCTGCTTTTTGCCCCAAAATAAAGGGAATTTCAGCCTTTTTTCACTGAAATAAGTGAAATTTCTGCAATTTTGCCCCAAAATGAGTAAAATTTCTGCAATTTTCCCCCAAAATAAAAAAAATTCTAGAATTTTGCCCCAAAATAAGTGGAATTTCTGAGTTTTGTCCCAAAATAAGGAGAATTTCTGTCTTTTTGCCCTAACATATAAGGAATTTCTGCCTTTTTGCCCCACAATTAGTGGAATTTCTGCAATTTTGCCCCAGAATAAAAGGAATTTCTGTTTTTTGCCTCTAAATAAGTGGAATTTCAGTCTTTTTCCCCCAAATCAAAAAGAATTCCTGTCTTTTTTGCCCCAAAATAAGGAAAATTTCTGACTTATTACCCTGAAATAAGTGAAATTTCTGCAATTTTGCCCCAAAATAAGGGAAATTTCTGCCGTTTTCCCCCAAAAAGGGGAATTTCAGCCTTTTTACCTCAAAATAAAAGGAATTTCTGCATTTTTGTCACAAAATGTGGAAAATTTCTGCCTTTTTGCCCCAAAATGAGAAAAATTTCTGCTTTTGTTTTCTGAAATAAGTGAACTTTTTGCAATTTTGCCCCTAAAATAAGTGAAATTTCTGAAATTTTGCCCCAAAATAAGGGAAATTTCTGGAATTTTGCCTCAAAATAAGGGGAATTTCTAAGTTTAACACCAAAATAAGGAGAATTTCTGTCTTTTTGCCCCAACATATAGGGAATTTCTGCCTTTTTGCCCCACAATTAGGGTAATTTCTGCAATTTTGCTCCAAAATACCGGAAATTTCTGCCTTTTTGCCCAAAAATAAGAAGAATGCATACCTTTTTGCCATAAAAAAGGGAAATTTCTTCATTTTTGCTCCAAAATAAGGGGAATTTCTGCTTTTATGCCTCTAAAAAAGTGGAATTTCTGTCTTTTTCCCCCAAAACAAAGGGAATTTCTGTCTTTTTTGCCCAAAAATAAGGAAAATTTCTGACTTATTACCATGAAATACGTGAAATTTCTGCAATTTTGCCCCAAAATAAGGGAAATTTCTGTTTTTTTGCCCCCAAATAATGTGAATTTCAGACTTTTTACCTCAAAATAAGGGAATTTCTGCATTATTGCCACAAAATTTTAGAAATTTCTGCATTTTTGCCCCAAAATAAAGAAAATTTCTGCCTTTTTTTCCTGAAATAAGTGAAATTTTTGCAATTTTGCTCCAAAATAAGTGAAATTTCTGCCTTTTTGCCCCCAAATAAGGGGAATTTCAGCCTTTTTACCTCAAAATAAGGCGAATTTTTGCATTTTTGCCCCAAATATGGGAAATTTCTGCCTTTTTGCCCCAAAATAAGAAAAATTTCTGCAATTTTGTACCAAAATAAAAGAAATTTCTGCCTTTTTGTCCCCAAATAAGAAAATTTCTACTTTTTTTTCTGAAATAAGTGAAATTTCTGCAATTTTGCCACAAAATAAGTGAAATTTCTTCAATTTTGCCCCAAAATAAGGGAAATTACTGGAATTTTGCACCAAAGTAAATGGAATTTCTGAGTTTTGCCCCAAAATAAGGAGAATTTCTGTCTTTTTCCCCAACATATAGGGAATTTCTGCAATTTTGCTCCAAAATACGGGAAATTTTTGCCTTTTGGCCCAAAAATAAAAAAATGCATACCTTTTTGCCATAAAAAAAGGAAATATATTCATTTTTGCTCCAAAATAAGGGAAATTTCTGCTTTTTTGCCTCTAAATAAGTGGAATTTCTGTCTTTTTCCCCCAAATCAAAAAGAATTCCTGTCTTTTTGCCCCAAAATAAGGAAAATTTCTGACTTATTACCCTGAAATAAGCGAAATTTCTGCAATTTTGCCCCAAAATAAAGGAAATTTCTGCCGTTTTCCCCCAAAAAGGGGAATTTCAGCCTTTTTACCTAAAAATAAGTTGAATTTCTGCATTTTTGCCACAAAATGTGGAAAATTTCTGCCTTTTTGCCCCAAAATGAGAAAAATTTCTGCTTTTGTTTTCTGAAATAAGTGAAATTTCTGCAATTTTGTCCCAAAATAAGTGAAATTTCTGAAATTTTGCCCCAAAATAAGGGAAATTTCTGGAATTTTGCCCCAAAATAAGGGGAATTTCTAAGTTTAACACCAAAACAAGGAGAATTTCTGTCTTTTTGGCCCAACATATAGGGAATTTCTGCCTTTTTGCCCCACAATTAGGGGAATTTCTGCAATTTTGCTCCAAAATACGGGAAATTTCTGCCTTTTTGCCCGAAAATAAGAAGAATGCATACCTTTTTGCCATAAAAAAGGGAAATTTCTGCAATTTTGCTCCAAAATAAGGGGAATTTTTCCTTTTTTGCCTCTAAAAAAGTGAAATTTATGTCTTTTTCCCCCAATACAAAGGGAATTTCTGTCTTTTTTGCCCCAAAATAAGGAAAATTTCTGACTTATTACCCTGAAATAAGTGAAATTTCTGCAATTTTGCCCCAAAATAAGGGAAATTTCTGTTTTTTTGCCCCCAAATAATGTGAATTTCAGACTTTTTACCTCAAAATAAGGGAATTTCTGCATTTTTGCCACAAAATTTTAGGAATTTCTGCATTTTTGCCCCAAAATAAAGAAAATTTCTGCCTTTTTTTCCTGAAATAAGTGAAATTTTTGCAATTTTGCTCCAAAATAAGTGAAATTTCTGCCTTTTTGCCCCCAAATAAGGGGAATTTCAGCCTTTTTACCTCAAAATAAGGCGAATTTTTGCATTTTTGCCCCAAATATGGGAAATTTCTGCCTTTTTGCCCCAAAATAAGAAAAATTTCTGCAATTTTGTACCAAAATAAAATAAATTTCTGCTTTTTGTCCCCAAATAAGAAAATTTCTGCTTTTTTTTTCTGAAATAAGTGAAATTTCTGCAATTTTGCCACAAAATAAGTGAAATTTCTGCAATTTTGCCCCAAAATAAGGGAAATTACTGGAATTTTGCCCCAAAGTAAATGGAATTTCTGAGTTTTGCCCCAAAATAAGGAGAATTTCTGTTTTTTTCTCCAACATATAGGGAATTTCTGCGATTTTGCTCCAAAATACGGGGAATTTTTGCCTTTTGGCCCAAAAATAAAAAGAATGCATACCTTTTTGCCATAAAAAAAAGAAATATATTCATTTTTGCTCCAAAATAAGGGGAATTTCTGCTTTTTTGCCTCTAAATAAGTGGAATTTCTGTCTTTTTCCCTCAAAATAAAGGGAATTTCTGTCTTTTTTGCCTCAAAATAAGGAAAATTTGTGACTTAGTACCCTGAAATAAGTAAAATTTCTGCAATTTTGCCCCAAAATAAGAAAAATTTCTGCCTTTTTGCCCCCAAATAAGGGTAATTTCAGCCTTTTTACCTCAAAATAAGGGGAATTTCTGCATTTTAGCCCCAAAATATGGAAAATTTCTGCCTTTTTGCCCCAAAATAAGAAAAATTTCTGCAATTTTGTACCAAAATAAAAGAAATTTCTGCCTTTTTGCCCCAAAACAAGAAAATTTCTTCTTTTTTTTCTGAAATAAGTGAAATTTCTGCAATTTTGCACTAAAATAAGTGAAATTTCTGAGATTTGCCCCAAAATATGGGGAATTTCTCTTTTTGGCCCCAAAATTAGGGGAATTTCTGCTTTTTGCCACAAAATAAGGGGAATTTCTGACTTTTTGCCCTGAAATGAGTTAAATTTCTAAAATTTTTTCCCAAAATAAGGGAAATGTCTGCTTTTTACCCCAAAATAAGGGGATTTTCCGCCTTTTCGACTCAAAATAATTGCAATTTCTGACTTTTCCCCAAAAATAAACAGAATTTCTGTCTTTTTGCCCCAAAATAAGGGGAATTTCTGACTTTTTCCCCTAAAATAAGTTAAATTTCTAAAATTTTTTCTCAAAATAAGAAAAATGTCTGCTTTTTGCCCCAAAATAAAGGGAATTTCAGCCTTTTTTCACTGAAATAAGTGAAATTTCTGCAATTTTGCCCCAAAATAAGTAAAATTTCTGCAATTTTGCCCCAAAATAAAAAAAAATTCTGGAATTTTGCCCCAAAATAAGTGAAATTTCTGAGTTTTGTCCCAAAATAAGGAGAATTTCTGTCTTTTTGCCCTAACATATAAGGAATTTCTGCCTTTTTGCCCCACAATTAGGGGAATTTCTGCAATTTTGCCCCAGAATAAAAGGAATTTCTGCTTTTTTGCCTCTAAATAAGTGGAATTTCAGTCTTTTTCCTCCAAATCAAAAAGAATTCCTGTCTTTTTTGCCCCAAAATAAGGAAAATTTCTGACTTATTACCCTGAAATAAGTGAAATTTCTGCAATTTTGCCCCAAAATAAGGGAAATTTCTGCCGTTTTCCCCCAAAAAGGGGAATTTCAGCCTTTTTACCTCAAAATAAGGGGAATTTCTGCATTTTTGTCACAAAATGTGGAAAATTTCTGCCTTTTTGCCCCAAAATGAGAAAAATTTCTGCTTTTGTTTTCTGAAATAAGTGAACTTTTTGCAATTTTGCCCCTAAAATAAGTGAAATTTCTAAAATTTTGCCCCAAAATAAGGGAAATTTCTGGAATTTTGCCCCAAAATAAGGGGAATTTCTAAGTTTAACAACAAAATAAGGAGAATTTCTGTCTTTTTGCCCCAACATATAGGGAATTTCTGCCTTTTTGCCCCACAATTAGGGGAATTTCTGCAATTTTGCTCCAAAATACCGGAAATTTCTGCCTTTTTGCCCAAAAATAAGAAGAATGCATACCTTTTTGCCATAAAAAAGGGAAATTTCTTCATTTTTGCTCCAAAATAAGGGGAATTTCTGCTTTTATGCCTCTAAAAAAGTGTAATTTCTGTCTTTTTCCCCCAAAACAAAGGGAATTTCTGTCTTTTTTGCCCCAAAATAAGGAAAATTTCTGACTTATTACCATGAAATACGTGAAATTTCTGCAATTTTGCCCCAAAATAAGGGAAATTTCTGTTTTTTTGCCCCCAAATAATGTGAATTTCAGACTTTTTACCTCAAAATAAGGGAATTTCTGCATTATTGCCACAAAATTTTAGAAATTTCTGCATTTTTGCCCCAAAATAAAGAAAATTTCTGCCTTTTTTTCCTGAAATAAGTGAAATTTTTGCAATTTTGCTCCAAAATAAGTGAAATTTGTGCCTTTTTGCCCCCAAATAAGGGGAATTTCAGCCTTTTTACCTCAAAATAAGGCGAATTTTTGCATTTTTGCCCCAAATATGGGAAATTTCTGCCTTTTTGCCCCAAAATAAGAAAAATTTCTGCAATTTTGCACCAAAATAAAAGAAATTTCTGCCTTTTTGTCCCCAAATAAGAAAATTTCTGCTTTTTTTTCTGAAATAAGTGAAATTTCTGCAATTTTGCCACAAAATAAGTGAAATTTCTTCAATTTTGCCCCAAAATAAGGGAAATTACTGGAATTTTGCACCAAAGTAAATGGAATTTCTGAGTTTTGCCCCAAAATAAGGAGAATTTCTGTCTTTTTCCCCAACATATAGGGAATTTCTGCAATTTTGCTCCAAAATACGGGAAATTTTTGCCTTTTGGCCCAAAAATAAAAAAATGCATACCTTTTTGCCATAAAAAAAGGAAATATATTCATTTTTGCTCCAAAATAATGGGAATTTCTGCTTTTTTGCCTCTAAATAAGTGGAATTTCTGTCTTTTTCCCCCAAATCAAAAAGAATTCCTGTCTTTTTGCCCCAAAATAAGGAAAATTTCTGACTTATTACCCTGAAATAAGTGAAATTTCTGCAATTTTGCCCCAAAATAAAGGAAATTTCTGCCGTTTTCCCCCAAAAAGGGGAATTTCAGCCTTTTTACCTAAAAATAAGTTGAATTTCTGCATTTTTGCCACAAAATGTGGAAAATTTCTGCCTTTTTGCCCCAAAATGAGAAAAATTTCTGCTTTTGTTTTCTGAAATAAGTGAAATTTCTGCAATTTTGCCCCAAAATAAGTGAAATTTCTGAAATTTTGCCCCAAAATAAGGGAAATTTCTGGAATTTTGCCCCAAAATAAGGGGAATTTCTAAGTTTAACACCAAAACAAGGAGAATTTCTGTCTTTTTGGCCCAACATATAGGGAATTTCTGCCTTTTTGCCCCACAATTAGGGGAATTTCTGCAATTTTGCTCCAAAATACGGGAAATTTCTGCCTTTTTGCCCGAAAATAAGAAGAATGCATACCTTTTGCCATAAAAAAGGGAAATTTCTGCAATTTTGCTCCAAAATAAGGGGAATTTCTCCTTTTTTGCCTCTAAAAAAGTGTAATTTCTGTCTTTTTCCCCCAATACAAAGGGAATTTCTGTCTTTTTTGCCCCAAAATAAGGAAAATTTCTGACTTATTACCCTGAAATAAGTGAAATTTCTGCAATTTTGCCCCAAAATAAGGGAAATTTCTGTTTTTTTACCCCCAAATAATGTGAATTTCAGACTTTTTACCTCAAAATAAGGGAATTTCTGCATTTTTGCCACAAAATTTTAGGAATTTCCGCATTTTTGCCCCAAAATAAAGAAAATTTCTGCCTTTTTTTCCTGAAATAAGTGAAATTTTTGCAATTTTGCTCCAAAATAAGTGAAATTTGTGCCTTTTTGCCCCCAAATAAGGGGAATTTCAGCCTTTTTACCTCAAAATAAGGCGAATTTTTGCATTTTTGCCCCAAATATGGGAAATTTCTGCCTTTTTGCCCCAAAATAAGAAAAATTTCTGCAATTTTGTACCAAAATAAAATAAATTTCTGCCTTTTTGTCCCCAAATAAGAAAATTTCTGCTTTTTTTTCTGAAATAAGTGAAATTTCTGCAATTTTGCCACAAAATAAGTGAAATTTCTGCAATTTTGCCCCAAAATAAGGGAAATTACTGGAATTTTGCCCCAAAGTAAATGGAATTTCTGAGTTTTGCCCCAAAATAAGGAGAATTTCTGTTTTTTTCTCCAACATATAGGGAATTTCTGCGATTTTGCTCCAAAATACGGGGAATTTTTGCCTTTTGGCCCAAAAATAAAAAGAATGCATACCTTTTTGCCATAAAAAAAAGAAATATATTCATTTTTGCTCCAAAATAAGGGGAATTTCTGCTTTTTTGCCTCTAAATAAGTGGAATTTCTGTCTTTTTCCCTCAAAATAAAGGGAATTTCTGTCTTTTTTGCCTCAAAATAAGGAAAATTTGTGACTTAGTACCCTGAAATAAGTAAAATTTCTGCAATTTTGCCCCAAAATAAGAAAAATTTCTGCCTTTTTGCCCCCAAATAAGGGTAATTTCAGCCTTTTTACCTCAAAATAAGGGGAATTTCTGCATTTTAGCCCCAAAATATGGAAAATTTCTGCCTTTTTGCCCCAAAATAAGAAAAATTTCTGCAATTTTGTACCAAAATAAAAGAAATTTCTGCCTTTTTGCCCCAAAACAAGAAAATTTCTTCTTTTTTTTCTGAAATAAGTGAAATTTCTGCAATTTTGCCCCAAAATAAATGAAATTTCTGAGTTTTGCCCCAAAATATGGAAAATTTCTGCCTTTTTGACCCAAAATAAGAAAAATTTCTGCAATTTTGTACCAAAATAAAAGAAATTTCTGCCTTTTTGCCCCAAAATAAAAAAATTTCTTTATTTTTTTCTGAAATAAGTGAAATTTCTGGAATTTTGCCCCAAAATAAGTGAAATTTCTGAGTATTGCCCCAAAATAAAGACAATTTCTGTCTTTTTGCCCCAACATATAGGGAATTTCTGCCTTTTTGCCTCACAATTAGGGGAATTTCTGCAATTTTGCTTCCAAAATACGGGGAATTTCTGCCTTTTTGCTCAAAAATAAGATGAATGCATACCTTTTTGCCATAAAAAAGGGAAATTTCTTCATTTTTGCTCCAAAATGAGGGGTATTTCTGCTTTTTTGCCTCTAAATAAGTGGAATTTCTGTCTTTTTCCTCCAAAACAAAGAGAATTTCTGTCTTTTTTGCCCCAAAATAAGGAAAATTTCTGACTTATTACCCTGAAGTAAGTGAAATTTCTGCAATTTTGCCCCAAAATAAAAAAAATTTCTGCATTTTTGCCCACAAATAAGTTGAATTTCAGCCTTTTTACCTCAAAATTAGGGTAATTTCTGCATTTTTCCCCAAAATATGGGAAATTTCTGCCTTATTGCCCCAAAATAAAAAACATTTCTGCAATTTTGTACCAAAATAAAAGAAATTTCTGCCTTTTTGCCCCAAAATAAGAAAAATTTCTGCAATTTTGTACCAAAATAAAAGAAATTTCTGCCTTTTTGCCCCAAAACAAGAAAATTTCTTCTTTTTTTTCTGAAATAAGTGAAATTTCTGCAATTTTGCACTAAAATAAGTGAAATTTCTGAGTTTTGCCCCAAAATAAGGGGAATTTCTCTTTTTGGCCCCAAAATTAGGGGAATTTCTGCTTTTTGCCACAAAATAAGGGGAATTTCTGACTTTTTGCCCTGAAATGAGTTAAATTTCTAAAATTTTTTCCCAAAATAAGGGAAATGTCTGCTTTTTACCCCAAAATAAGGGGATTTTCCGCCTTTTCGACTCAAAATAATTGCAATTTCTGACTTTTCCCCAAAAATAAACAGAATTTCTGTCTTTTTGCCCCAAAATAAGGGGAATTTCTGACTTTTTCCCCTAAAATAAGTTAAATTTCTAAAATTTTTTCTCAAAATAAGAAAAATGTCTGCTTTTTGCCCCAAAATAAAGGGAATTTCAGCCTTTTTTCACTGAAATAAGTGAAATTTCTGCAATTTTGCCCCAAAATAAGTAAAATTTCTGCAATTTTGCCCCAAAATAAAAAAAAATTCTGGAATTTTGCCCCAAAATAAGTGGAATTTCTGAGTTTTGTCCCAAAATAAGGAGAATTTCTGTCTTTTTGCCCTAACATATAAGGAATTTCTGCCTTTTTGCCCCACAATTAGGGGAATTTCTGCAATTTTGCCCCAGAATAAAAGGAATTTCTGCTTTTTTGCCTCTAAATAAGTGGAATTTCAGTCTTTTTCCCCCAAATCAAAAAGAATTCCTGTCTTTTTTGCCCCAAAATAAGGAAAATTTCTGACTTATTACCCTGAAATAAGTGAAATTTCTGCAATTTTGCCCCAAAATAAGGGAAATTTCTGCCGTTTTCCCCCAAAAAGGGGAATTTCAGCCTTTTTACCTCAAAATAAGGGGAATTTCTGCATTTTTGTCACAAAATGTGGAAAATTTCTGCCTTTTTGCCCCAAAATGAGAAAAATTTCTGCTTTTGTTTTCTGAAATAAGTGAACTTTTTGCAATTTTGCCCCTAAAATAAGTGAAATTTCTGAAATTTTGCCCCAAAATAAGGGAAATTTCTGGAATTTTGCCCCAAAATAAGGGGAATTTCTAAGTTTAACACCAAAATAAGGAGAATTTCTGTCTTTTTGCCCCAACATATAGGGAATTTCTGCCTTTTTGCCCCACAATTAGGGGAATTTCTGCAATTTTGCTCCAAAATACGGGAAATTTCTGCCTTTTTGCCCGAAATTAAGAAGAAGCATACCTTTTTGCCATAAAAAAAGGAAATTTCTTCATTTTTGCTCCAAATTAAGGGGAATTTCTGCTTTTTTGCCTCTAAAAAAGTGGAATTTCTGTCTTTTTCCCCCAAAACAAAGGGAATTTCTGTCTTTTTTGCCCCAAAATAAGGAAAATTTCTGACTTATTACCCTGAAATAAGTGAAATTTCTGCAATTTTGCGCCAAAATAAGGGAAATTTCTGTTTTTTTGCCCCCAAATAATGTGAATTTCAGACTTTTTACCTCAAAATAAGGGAATTTCTGCATTTTTGCCACAAAATTTTAGGGATTTCTGCATTTTTCACCCAAAATAAAGAAAATTTCTGTTTTTTTTCCTGAAATAAGTGAAATTTTTTCAATTTTGCCCCAAAATAATTGAAATTTCTGCCTTTTTGCCCCCAAATAAGGGGAATTTCAGCCTTTTTACCTCAAAATAAGCTGAATTTTTGCATTTTTGCCCCAAAATATGGGAAATTTCTGCCTTTTTGCCCCAAAATAAAAAACATTTCTTCAATTTTGTACCAATATTAAAGAAATTTCTGCCTTTTTGCCCCAAAATAAGAAAATTTCTACTTTTTTTTCTGAAATAAGTGAAATTTCTGCAATTTTGCCCCAAAATAAGTGAAATTTCTGAGTTTTGCCCTAAAATAAGGAGAATTTCTGAATTTTTGCCTCAACATATAGGGAATTTCTGCCTTTTTGCCCCACAATTAGATTAATTTCTAAAATTTTTCTCCAAAATACGGGAAATTTCTGCCTTCTTGCCCAAAAATAAGAAGAATTCATACCTTTTTGCCAAAAAACGGGAAATTTCTTCATTTTTGCTCAAAAATAAAAGGAATTTCTGCTTTTTTGCCTCTAAATAAGTGGAATTTTTGTATTTTTCCACCAAAACAAAGGGAATTTCTGTGTTTTTTGCCCCAAAATAATAAAAATTTATGACTTATTACCCTGAAGTAAGTGAAATTTCTGCAATTTTGCCCCAAAATAAGGGAAATTTCTGCCTTTTTGCCCCCAAATAAAAGGAATTTCAGCCTTTTTACCTCAAAATAAGGGGAATTTCTGCATTTTTGCCAAAAAATATCGAAAATTTCTGCCTTTTTGCCCCAAAATAAGAAAAATTTCTGCAATTTTGTACCAAAATAAAAGAAATTTCTGCCTTTTTGCCCCAAAACAAGAAAATTTCTTCTTTTTTTCTGAAATAAGTGAAATTTCTGCAATTTTGCACAAAAATAAGTGAAATTTCTGAGTTTTGCCCCAAAATATGGGAAATTTTAGCCTTTTTGCCCCAAAATAAAAAAAAATTTCTGCAATTTTGTACCAAAATAAAAGAAATTTCTGCCTTTTTGCCCTAAAATATAAAAATTTCTGCTTTTTTTTCTGAAATAAGTGAAATTTCTGGAATTTTGCCCCAAAATAAGTGAAATTTTTGAGTTTTGCCCCAAAATAAGGAGAATTTCTGTCTTTTTGCCCCAACATAAAGAAAATTTCTACCTTTTTGCCATAAAAGGATTTTCCGACTTTCTGACTCAAAATAAGTGCAATTTCTGCCTTTTCCCACAAAATAAACAAAATTTCTGTTTTTTTGCCCCAAAATAAGGGGAATTTCTGACTTTTTGCCCGAAAATAAGGGGAATTTCAGCCTTTTTACCTCAAAATAAGGGAAATTTCTGCCTTTTTGCCCCAAAATAGGGGGAATTTCTGCCTTTTTGCCCCAAAATAAGAAAAATTTCTGCAATTTTGTTCCAAAATAAAAGAAATTTCTGCCTTTTTGCCCCAAAATAAAAAAAATTCTGCCTTTTTTCTGAAATAAGTGAAATTTCTGAAATTTTGCCCCAAAATAAGGAATATTTCTGCAATTTTGCCCCAATGTAAAGGAAATTTCTGCAATTTTGCCCCAAAATAAGGGGAATTTCTGACATTTTGCTCCCAAAAAAAGAAGATTTTTTGTTTTTTTGCCCCAAAATAAGGAGAATTTCTGTTTTTTTGCCCGAAAATTATGAGAATTTCTGCAATTTTGTTTCAAAATACAGGGAATTTCTGCCTTTTAGCCCCAAAATAAAGGGAATTTCTGCATTTTCCCCAAATATTTGGGGAATTTCTGCATTTTATCTCTAAATAAGGGGAATTTTTGCATTTTACCTCAAAATAAGAAGAATTTCTGTCTTTTGCCCCGAAATATGGGGAGTTTCTGCCTTTTTGTTCCAAAATAAAGAAAATTCCTTCAATTTTGTACCATAATAAAAGAAATTTCTGCTTTTTGCCATAAAATAAGGGAAATTTCTGATTTTTGCCCTGAAATAAATGAAATTTATGCAATTTTGCCCGAAAATAAGGGAAATTTGTGCCTTTTTGCCCCAAAATAAGAAGAATTTCTGCCTTTTGCCCCAAAATATGTGGAATTTCAGCATTTTACCTCAAAATAAGAAGAATTTCAGCCTTATTGCACCAAAATATGGAGAATTTCTGCCTTTTTGCCCCAAAATAAAGGGAATTTCTGCTTTTTTACACCAATATTAGGGGAATTTCTGCAATTTTGCTCCAAAATACCAGTCATTTCTGTCTTTATGCCTGACATTAAGTGGAAGTTCTGCCTTTTTGTCCGGAAATATGTGAAATTTCTTCAATATTAGCCAAAAATTAGGGATTACATCTTTTTGCCCCAAAATAAGAGGAATTTCTGCCATTTTGCCCTAAAATATTTAAAATTTCTGCAATTTTACCTTAAAATAAGGAGAATTTCTGCTTTTTGCCCCAAAATGAGGGAAATTTCAGCCTTATTTCCTCAAAATAAGGGGAATTTCTGCCTTTTTGTTCGAAAATAATGGGAATGCATACTTTTTGCCATAAAAAAGGGAAATTTCTTTATTTTTGCTCCAAAATAAAAGAAAAATCTGCCTTTTTGCCTCCAAATAAGTGGAATTTCTATCTTTTTCCCCCAAAACAAAGGGAATTTCTGTCTTTTTTGCCCCCAAATATGGGGAATTTCTGACTTATTACCCTGAAATAAGTGAAATTTCTGCAATATTGCCCCAAAATAAAGAAAATTTCTGACTTTTTTGCCCCAAAATAAAAGAAATTCCTGGAATTTTGTCTCAAAATAAGTGGAATTTCTGAGTTTTGCCCCAAAATAAAAAGAATTTTTGTCTTTTTGCCCTAACATATAGGGAATTTCTGCATTTTTGCCCCCCCCCAAAAAAAGAAAATTTCTGCATTTTTTTTCTGAAATAAGTGAAATTTCTGCAATTTTGCCCCAAAATAAGTGAAATTTTTGCAATTTTGCCCTAAAATAAGAGAAATTTCTGGAATTTTGTCCCAAAATAAGTGGAATTTCTGAGTTTTGCCCCAAAACAAGGAGAATTTCTGTCTTTTTGCCCTAACATATAGGGAATTTCTGCCTTTTTGCCCCACAATTAGGGGAATTTCTGCAATTTTGCTTCAAAATACGGGAAATTTCTGCTTTTTAGCCCGAAAATAAGGGGAATGTATACCTTTTGCCACAAAAAAGAGAAATTTCTTTATTTTTGCCCCAAAATAAGAGGAATTTCTGATTTTTACCTCAAAATAAGTGAAATTTCTGCCTTTTTATCCAAAAATAAATGGAATTTCTGTTTTTTGCCATCAAAATAAAAGGAATTTTTGAATTATGCCCTGAAATAAGTGAAATTTCTGTAATTTTGCCCCAAAATAAAAGAAATTTCTGCCTTTTTGCCACAAAATAAGGGGAATTTCTGTCTTTTTGCCCCAAAATAAGGGACATTTTTGCTTTATTGCCCCCAAATAAGGGGAATTTCAACCTTTTTACCTCAAAATAAGAGGAATTTCTGCATTTTTGTCACAAAATATTAAGAATTTCTGCCATTTTGCTCCAAAATACGGAAAATTTCTGCCTTTTTTCCCAGAAATAAGTGAAATTTCTTCAATTTTGCCCCAAGATAAGTGAAATTTCTGATATTTTGCCCTAAGATAAGGGAATTTTCTAGAATTTTGCCCCAAAATAAGTGGAATTTATAAGTTTTGCCCCAAAATAAGGAGAATTTCTGTCTTTTTGCCCGAACATATAGGGAATTTCTGCATATTTGCCCCACAATTAGGGGAATTTCTGCAATTTTGCTCCAAAATACGGGGAATTTCTGCCTTTTTGCCCGAAAATAAGAAGAATGCATACCTTTTTGCCATAAAAAAGGGAAATTTATTCATTTTTGCTCCAAAATAAAAGGAATTTCTTCTTTTTTGCCTCTAAATAAGTGGAATTTCTGTCTTTTTCCCCAAAAAAACAAAGGGAATTTCTTTATCTTTTGCCTCAAAATAAGGAAAATTTCTGACTTATTACCCTGAAGTACGTGAAATTTCTGCAATTTTGCCCAAAAATAAGGAAATTTTCTGCCTTTTTGCCCCCAAATAAGGGGAATTTTAGCTTTTTTAACTCAAAACAAGAGGAATTTCTGCATTTTTGCCACAAAATATTAGGAATTTCTGACTTTTTGCCCCAAAATAAGAAAAATTTCTGCCTTTTTTAAATGAAATAAGTGAAATTTCTGCAATTTTGCTCCAAAATAAGTGAAATTTCTGTAATTTTACCCCAAAATAAGAGATATTTCTGGAATTTTGCCCCAAAATAAGTGGAATTTCTGAGTTTTGCCCCAAAATAAAGAGAATGTCAGTCTTTTTGCCCCAACATATAGGGAATTTCTGCCTTTTTGCCCCACAATTAGGGGAATTTCTGCAATTTTGCTCCAAAATACGGGGAATTTCTGCCTTTTTGCCTGAAAATAAGAAGAATGCATACTTTTTTTGCAATAATAAAGGGAAAATTCTTCATTTTTGCTCCAAAATAAGAGGAATATCTGCTTCTTTGCGTCTAAATAAGTGGAATTTCTGTCTTTTTCCCCCAAAACAAAAGGAATTTCTGTCTTTTTTGCCCCAAAATAAGGAAAATTTCTGACTTATTACCCTGAAATAAGTGAAATTTCTGAAATTTTGCCCCAAAATAAGGGAAATTTCTGCCTTTTTGCCCCCAAATAAAGGGAATTTCAGCCTTTTTACCTCAAAATAAGGGGAATTTCTGCATTTTTGCCACAAACTATTAGGAATTTCTGCCTTTTTGCCCCAAAATAAGGAAAATTTCTGCCTTTTTTCCCTGAAATAAGTGAAATTTCTGCAATTTTGCCCCAAAATAAGTGAAATTTCTGCCTTTTTGCCCCCAAATAAGGGAAATTTCAGCCTTTTTACCTCAAAATAAGGGGAATTTCTGCATTTTTGCCATAAAATATTAGGAATTTCTGACTTTTTACTATAAAATAAGGAAAATTTCTGCCTTTTTCCCCTGAAATAAGTGAAATTTATGCAATTTTGACCCAAAATAAGTGAAATTTCTGCAATTTTGCCTCAAAATAAGGGAAATTTCTGGAATTTTGCCCCAAAATAAGTGGAATTTCTGAGTTTTGCCCCAAAATAAGGAGAATTTCTGTCTTTTTGCCCCAACAAATTGGGAATTTCTGCCTTTTTGCGTCAGAACTAGGGGAATTTGTGCAATTTTGCTCCAAAATACGGGGAATTTCTGCTTTTTTTCCCAAAAATAAAGGGTATGTATACCTTTTGCCACAAAAAAGGGAAATTTCTTTATTTTTGCCCCAAAATAAGAGGAATTTCTGCCTTTTTACCTCAAAATAAGTGAAATTTCTGTATTTTTACCAAAAAATAAACGGAATTTCTCTCTTTTTGCCCCAAAATAGAAAATATTTTTGAATTATGCTCTGAAATAAGTGAAATTTCTTCAATTTTGCTCTAAAATAAAAGCAATTTCTGCCTTTTTGCCACAAAATAAGGAGAATTTCTGCCTTTTTGCCCCCAAATAAGGAGATTTTCATCCTTTTTACCTCAAAATAAAGGGAATTTCTGCATTTTTGCCACAAAATATTAGGAATTTCTGACTTTTTGCTTTAAAAAATAGAAAATTTCTGCCTTTTATACCTGAAATAAGTAAAATTTCTGCAATTTTGCCCCAAAAGTAGTGAAATTTCTGCAATTTTGCCCCAAAATAAGGGAAATTTCTGGAATTTTGCCCCAAAATAAGTGGAATTTCTGAGTTTTGCGCCAAAATAAGGAGAAATTCTGTCTTTTTGCACCAACTAATAGGAAATTTCTGCCTTTTTGCCTCACACCTGGGGGAATTTCTGCAATTTTGCTCCAAAATACAAGGAATTTCTGCTTTATTGCCCGAAAATAAGGGGAATGTATACCTTTTGCTAAAAAAAGGGAAATTTCTTCATTTTTGCCCCAAAATAAGTGGAATTTCTGCCTTTTTACCTCAAAATAAGTGAAATTTCTGCCTTTTTACCCAAAAATAAAAGGAATTTCTGTCTTTTTGCCCCAAAAATAAAAGTAATTTTTTAATTAGGCCCTGAAATAAGAAAAATTTCTGCAATTTTGCCCTAAAATAAAAAAAATTTCTGCCTTTTTGCCCTCAAATAGGGGGAATTTCAGCCTTTTTACCTCAAAATAATGGGAATTTCTGCATTTTTGCCACTAAATATTAGGAATTTCTGACTTTTTGCTTTAAAATAAGGAAAATTTCTGCCTTTTTTCCCTGAAATAAATGGAATTTCTGCAATTTTGCCCAAAAATAACTGAAATTTCTGCAATTTTGCCCCAAAATAAGGGAAATTTCTAAAATTTTGCCCCAAAATAAGTGGAATTTCTGAGTTTTGCCCCAAAATAAGGATAATTTCTGTCTTTTTGCCCCAACAAATAGGGAATTTCTGCCTTTTTGCCCCCACAACTAGGGGAATTTCTGCAATTTTGCTCCAAAATACAAGGAATTTCTGCTTTTTTCCCGAAAATAAAGGGAATGTATACCTTTTGCCAAAAAAATGGAAATTTCTTCATTTTTGCCCCAAAATAAGAGGAATTTCTGCCTTTTTACCTCGAAATAAGTGAAATTTCTGCCTTTTTACCCAAAAATAAACAGAATTTCTGTCTTTTTGCCCCAAAATAAAAGGAATTTTTGAATTATGCCCTGACATATGTGAAATTTCTGCAATTTTGCCACAAAATTAGTGAAATTTCTGCAATTTTGCCCCAAAATAAAAGAAATTCCTGGAATTTTGCCCCAAAATAAGTGGAATTTCTGAGTTTTGCCCCAAAATAAGGAGAATTTCTGTCTTTTTGCCCTAACATATAGGGTATTTCTGCCTTTTTGCCCCACAATTAGGGGAATTTCTGCAATTTTGCTCCAAAATACGGGGAATTTCTTCTTTTTAGCCTGAAAATAAGGGCAATGTATACCTTTTGCCACAAAAAAGGGAAATTTCTTCATTTTTGCCCCAAAATAAGAGGAATTTCTGATTTTTACCTCAAAATAAGTGAAATTTCTGCCTTTTTACCCAAAAATAAACGGAATTTCTGTTTTTTACCGTCAAAATAAAAGGAATTTTTGAATTATGCCCTGAAATAAGTGAAATTTCTGTAATTTTGCCCCAAAATAAAAGAAATTTCTGCCTTTTTGCCACAAAATAAGGGGAATTTCTGTCTTTTTGCCCCAAAATAAGGGACATTTTAGCCTTTTTGCCCCCAAATAAGGGGAATTTCAACCTTTTTACCTCAAAATAAGAGGAATTTCTGCATTTTTGTCACAAAATATTAAGAATTTCTGCCATTTTGCTCTAAAATACAAAAAATTTCTGCCTTTTTTCCCTGAAAAAGTGAAATTTTGCAATTTTGCCGCAAAATAATTGAAATTTCTGCAATTTTGCCCGAAAATAAGGGAATTTTCTGGAATTTTTCCCCAAAATAAGTGGAATTTCTGAGTTTTGCCCCAAAATAAGGAGAATTTCTGTCTTTTTGCCCCAACATATAGGGAATTTCTGCATTTTTGCCCCACAATTAGGGGAATTTCTGCAATTTTGCTCAAAAATACAAGGAATTTCTGCCTTTTTGCCCGAAAATAAGAAGAATGCATAACTTTTTGCCATAAAAAAGGAAAATTTCTTCATTTTTGGTCCAAAATAAGACGAATTTTTTCTTTTTTGCCTCTAAATAAGTGGAATTTCTGTCTTTTTCCCCCAAAAAACAAAGGGAATTTCTTTCTCTTTTGCCCCAAAATAAGGAAAATTTCTGACTTATTAGCCTGAAGTAAGTGAAATTTCTGCAATTTTGCCCAAAAATAAGAAAATTTTCTTCCTTTTTGCCACCAATTAAGGGGGATTTCAGCCTTTTTACCTCAAAACAAGAGGAATTTCTGCATTTTTGCCACAAAATATTAGGAATTTCTGCCTTTTTGCCCCAAAATAAGGAAAATTTCTGCCTTTTTTCCCTGAAATAAGTGAAATTTCTGCAATTTTGCTCCAAAATAAGTGAAATTTCTGTAATTTTACCCCAAAATAAGGGAAATTTCTGGAATTTTGCCCCAAAATAAGTGGAATTTCTGAATTTTGCCCCAAAATAAGGAGAATTTCTGTCTTTTTGCCACAACATATAAAGAATTTCTGCCTTTTTGCCCCACAATTAGGGAAATTTAGGCAATTTTGCTCCAAAATACAGGGAATATCTGCCTTTTTGCCCGAAAATAAGAAGAATGCAAACCTTTTTGCTATAAAAATGCGAAAATTCTTCATTTTTGCTCCAAAATATAGGAATTTCTGCTTTTTTGCCTTTAAATAAGTGGAATTTCTGTCTTTTTTCCCCCAAACAAAAAGAATTTCTGTCTTTTTTGCCCCAAAATAAGGAAAATTTTTGACTTATTACCCTGAAATAAGTGAAGTTTCTGCAATTTTGCCCCAAAATAAGGGAAATTTCTGCCTTTTTGCCCCCAAATAAGGGGAATTTCAGCCTTTTTACCTCAAAATAAAGAGATTTCTGCATTTTTGCCACAAAATATTAGGAATTTCTGCCTTTTTCCCCAAATAAGGAAAATTTCTGCCTTTTTTCTCTGAAATAAGTGAAATTTCTGCAATTTGCCACAAAATAAGTGAAATTTCTGCCTTTTTGCTTCCAAATAAATGGAATTTCAGCCTTTTTACCTCAAAATAAGGGGAATTTCTGCATTTTTGCCACAAAATATTAGGAATTATTGACTTTTTTTTTTAAATAAGGAAAATTTCTGTCTTTTTCCTCTGAAATAAGTGAAATTTAAGCAATTTTGCCCCAAATTAAGTGAAATTTCTGCAATTTTGCCCCAAAATAAAGGAAATTTCTGGAATTTTGCCCCAAAATAAGTGGAATTTCTGAGTTTTGCCGCAAAATAAGAAGAATTTCTGTCTTTTTGCCCCAACAAATAGGGAATTTCTGCCTTTTTGCCCCACAACTAGGGGGAATTTCTGCAATTTTGCTCCAAAATACGGGAAATTTCTGCTTTTTTTCCCGAAAATAAAGGGAATGTATACCTTTTGCCACAAATAAGGGAAATTTCTTCATTTTTGCCCCCAAATAAGAGGAATTTCTGCCTTTTTACCTCAAAATAAGTGAAATTTCTGCCTTTTTACCCAAAAATAAACGGAATTTCTGTCTTTTTGCCCCAAAATAAAAGGAATTTTTGAATTATACCCTGAAATAAGTAAAATTTCCGCAATTTTGCCCTAAAATAAAAGAAATTTCTGCCTTTTTGCCACAAAATAAGGGGAATTTCTCCCTTTTTGCCCCTAAATAAGAAGAATTTCAGCCGTTTTACCTAAAAATAAAGAGAATTTCTGCATTTTTGCCTCTAAATATTAGGAATTTCTGACTTTTTGCTTTAAAATTAGGAAAATTTCTGCCTGTTTTCACTGAAATAAGTGAAATTTCTGGAGTTTTGCCCCAAAATAAGTGAAATTTCTGCAATTTTACCCCAAAATAATGGAAATTTCTGGAATGTTGCCCCCAAATAAGTGGAATTTCTGACTTTTGCCCCAAAATAAGGAGAATTTCTGTCTTTTTAACCCAACAAATAGGAAATTTCTGTCTTTTTGCCACACAAGTCGGGAAATTTCTTCAATTTTGCTCCAAAATACATGGAATTTCTGCTTTTTTGCCCGAAAATAAGGGGAATGTATACTTTTGGCCAAAAAAAGGGAAATATCTTCATTTTTGCCCCAAAATAAGAGGAATTTCTGCCTTTTTACCTCAAAATAAGTGAAATTTCTGCCTTTTTACCAAAAATAAAAGGAATTTCTGTCTTTTTGCCCCCAAAATAAAAGTAATTTTTGAATTATGCCCTGAAATAAGAGAAATTTCTGCAATTTTGCCCTAAAATAAAAGAAATGTCTGCCTCTTTGCCCCCAAATAAGGGAAATTTCAGCCTTTTTACCTCAAAATAAGGGGAATTTCTGCAATTTTGCCTCAAAATAAGTGAAATTTCTAAAATTTTGCCCCAAAATAAGTGGAATTTCTGCAATTTTGCCCCAAAATAAGGGAAATTTCTGGAATGTTGCCCCAAAATAAGTGGAATTTCTGACTTTTGCCCCAAAATAAACAGAATTTCTGTCTTTTTGCCACAACAAATAGGGAATTTCTGCCTTTTTGCCCCTCACAACTAGGGGAATTTCTGCAATTTTGCTCCAAAATTCGGAGAATTTCTGCTTTTTTTCCTGAATATAAAGGGAATGTATACCTTTTGCCACAAAAAAGAAAAATTTCTTCTTCTATTTTGCCCCAAAATAAGAGGAATTTCTGCCTTTTTACCTCAAAATAAGTGAAATTTCTGCCTTTTTTACCCAAAAATAAACGGAATTTCTGTCTTTTTGCCCCAAAATAAAAGGAATTTTTGAATTATGCCCTGAAATATGTAAAATTTCTGCAATTTTGCCCTAAAATAAAAGAAATATCTGCCTTTTTGCCACAAAATAAGGGGAATTTCTGGCTTTTTGCCCCCAAATAAAAAGAATTTCAGCCTTTTTACCTCAAAATAAGGGGAATTTCTGCATTTTTGCCACAAAATATTAGGAATTTCTGATTTTTGCTTTAAAATAAGGAAAATTTCTGCCTTTTTTCCCTGAAATATGTAAAATTTCTGCAACTTTGCTCCAAAATAAGTGAAATTTTTGCCATTATGCCCCAAAATAAGGGAAATTTCTGGAATTTTGCCCCAAAATAAGTGGAATTTCTGAGTTTTGCCCCAATATAAGGAGAATTTCTGTCTTTTTGCCCCAACAAATAGGGAATTTCTGCCTTTTGCCCCACAACTGGGGGAATTTCTGCAATTTTGCTCCAAAATACGGGGAATTTCTGCTATTTTTCCCGAAAATAAAGGGAATGTATACCTTTTGCCACAAAAACGGGAAATTTCTTCATTTTTGCCCCAAAATAAGAGGAATTTCTGCCTTTTTGCATCCAAATAAGTGGAATTTCTGTCTTTTTCCCCCAAAACAAAGGGAATTTCTGTCTTTTTTGCCCCAAAATAAGGGGAATTTCTGACTTATTACCCTGAAATAAGTGAAATTTCTCCAATTTTGCCCCAAAATAAGGGAAATTACTTCCTTTTTTGCCCCTAAATAAGAAAAATTTCAGCCTTTTTACCTTATAATAAGGGGAATTTCTGAATTTTTGCCACATAATATTAGGAATTTCTGCCTTTTTGCTCCAAAATAAGGAAAATTTCTGCCTTTTTTACCTGGAATAAGTTAAATTTCTGCAATTTTGCTCCAAAATAAGTGAAATTTTTGCAATTTTCCGCAAAATAAGGGAAATTTCTGGAATTTTGCCCCAAAATTAGTGGAATTTCTGAGTTTTGCCCTAAAATAAGGAAAATTTCTGTCTTTTTGCCCCAACAAATATGGAATTTCGGCCTTTTTGCCCCAAAATAAGGAAAATTTCTGCAATTTTACTGCAAAATAAGGGGAATTTCTCCCTTTTTGTCCCAAAATAAAAAAAATTTCAGCCTTTTTACCTGAAAATAAATGAAATTTCTGCAATTTTGCCCCAAATAAGGGATATTTTTCAATTTTGCCCCAAAATAATGTAAATTCCTGCAATTTTGCCCCAAAATAGGAAAAATTTCTGGAATTTCTCCCCAAAATAAGGGGAATTTCTGCTTTTTTCGCCAAATTTAGGAGAATTTCTGCAATTTTGCTCCAAAATACATGAAATTTCTGTTTTTTTTTTCGAAAATAAGGGGAATGCATAACTTTTTGCCATAAAAAAGGGAAATTTCTTCATTTTTGCTCCAAAATATGGGGAATTTCTTCCTTTTCGCCTCTAAATAAGTGGAAATTCTATCTTTTTCCCTTAAAACAAAGGGAATTTCTGTCTTTTTTGCTTCAAAATAAGGAGAATTTCTGACTTATTACCCTGAAATAAGTGAAATTTCTGCAATTTTGCCTCAAATTAAGGGAAATTTCTTCCTTTTTGCCCCCAATAAGGGGAATTTCAGCCTTTTTACCTCAAAATAAGAGAAATTTCTGCATTTTTGCCACAAAATATTAAGAATTTCTGCCTTTTTGCACCAAAATAAAGAAAATTTCTGCCTTTTTTCCCTGAAATAAGTGAAATTCCTGCAATTTTGCTTCAAAATAAGGGAAATTTCTGCAATTTTGCCCCAAAATAAGGTAAATTCCTGCAATTTTGCCCCAAAATAATGGAAATTTCTGGAATTTTGCCCCAAAATAAGGGGAATTTTTGATTATTGCCCCAGAATAAAGGGAATTTCTGCCTTTTGCCCCGAAATTAGGGGAAATTCTCCAATTTTGCTCTAAAATACGGGGAATTTCTGCCTTTTTGCCCGAAAATAAGGGAAATGCATACTTTTTTGCCATAAAAAAAAGAAATTTCTTCATTTTTGCTCCAAATAAGAGGAATTTCTGCCTTTTTGCCTCTAAATAAGTGGAATTTCTGTTTTTTCCCCCTAAACAAAGGGAATTTCTGTCTTTTTTGCCCCCAAATAAAAGGAATTTCTGACTTATTACCCTGAAATAAGTGAAATTTCTGCAATTTTGCCCCAAAATAAGTGAAATTTCTGCCTTTTTACCCAAAAATAAACGGAATTTCTGTCTTTTTCCCGAAAATAAAAGGAATTTTTGAATTATGCCCTGAAATAAGTGAAATTTCTGCAATTTTGCCCCAAAATAAAAGAAATTTCTGCTTTTTTTCCACAAAATAATGGGAACTTCTGTTTTTTGTCTCAAAGTAAGGGAAATTTCTGCCTTTTTGCCCCCAAATAAGAGGAATTTCAGCCTTTTTACCTCAAAATAAAGGGAATTTCTGCATTTTTCTACATAATATTAGGAATTTCTGCCTTTTAGCCCAAAAATACAGAAAATTTTTGCCTTTTTTCTCTGAAATAAGTGAAATTTCTGCAATTTTGCCCCAAAATAAGTGAAATTTCTGCAATTTTGCCCCAAAATAAAGGAAATTTCTGGAATTTTGCCCCAAAATAAGTGGAATTTCTGAGTTATACCCCAAAATAAGGAGAATTTCTGTCTTTGTGCCCCAACATATAGAAAATTTCTGCATTTTTGCCTCACAATTAGGGGAATTTCTGCAATTATCCTCCAAAATACGGGGAATTTCTGCTTTTTAGCCCGAAAATAAGGGGAATGTATACCTATTGCCACAAAAAAGGGAAATTTCTTAATTTTCGCCCCAAAATAAGAGGAATTTCTACTTTTTTACCTCAAAATATGTGAAATTTCTGCCTTTTTACCCAAAAATAAATGAAATTTCTGTCTTTTTGCCCCAAAATAAAAGGAATTTTTGAATTATGCCCTGAAATAAGTGAAATTTCTGCAATTTTGCCCCAAAGTAAAAGAAATTTCTGCTCTTGCCACAAAATAAGGGGAATTTCTGCCATTTTGCCCCCAAATAAGGGGAATTTCAGCCTTTTTACCTCAAAATAAGGGGAATTTCTGCATTTTTGCCACAAACTATTAGGAATTTTTGACTTTTTGCTTTAAAATAAAGAAAATTTCTGCCTTTTTTTCCTAAAATAAGTGAAATACCTGCAATTTTGCCCCAAAATAAGTGAAATTTCTGCAATTTTGCCCCAAAATAAGGGAAATTTCTGGAATTTTTCCCCAAAATAAGTGGAATTTCTGAGTTTTGCCCCAAAATAAGGAGAATTTCTGTTTTTTTGCCCCAACAAATAGAGAATATCTGCCTTTTTGCCCCACAACTAGAAGAATTTCTGCAACATTGCTCCAAAATACAGGGAATTTCTGCTTTTTTCCCGAAAATAAAGGGAATGTATACCTTTTGCCAAAAAAAGGGAATTTTTTTCATTTTTGCCCAAAATAAGAGGAATTTCTGCCTTTTTACCTCAAAATAAGTGAAATTTCTGCATTTTTACCCAAAAATAAACGGAATTTTTGAATTATTCCCTGAAATAAGTGAAATTTCTGCAATTTTCCCCCAAATAAGGTAAATTTCTGCTTTTGCCACAAAATAAGGGGAATTTCTGCATTTTGCCCCAAAATAAAGGGATTTTCTGCATTTTTGCACCAATATTAGAAGAATTTCTGAAATTTTGCTCCAAAATACAGGTCATTTCTGTCTTTATGCCCGAAATTAAGTGGAATTTCCGCCTTTTTTTCTCAAAATAAAAAATTTCTGCCTTTTTTCTGAAATAAGTGAAATTTCTGCAATTTTGCCACAAAATAAGGAAAATTTCTGCAAATTTGCCCCAAAATAAGGAAATTTCTGCAATTTTGCCCCAAAATAATGAGAATTTCTGCCTTTTTACCTGAAAATAAGAAGAATGCATACCTTTTTGCCATAAAAAAAGGAAATTTCTTCATTTTTGCTCCAAAATAAGGGGAATTTCTGCTTTTTTGCCTCTAAATAAGTGGAATTTCTGTTTTTTTCCCCCAAAACAAGGGGAATTTCTGTCTTTTTTGCCCCAAAATAAGGAAAATTTCTGACTTATTACCCTGTAATAAGTGAAATTTCTGCAATTTTGCCACAAAATAAGGGAAATTTCTGGAATTTTGCCCCACAATAAGTGGAATTTCGGAGTTTTGCCCTAAAATAAAGAGAATGTCTGTCTTTTGCCCCAACAAATAGGGAATTTCTGCCTTTTTGCCCCACAACTGGGGGAATATCTGCAATTTTGCTCCAAAATATGGGGAATTTCTGCTTTTTTTCCCGAAAATAAAGGGAATGTATACCATTTGCCACAAAAAAGGGAAATTTCTTCATTTTTGCCCCAAAATAAGAGGAATTTCTGCTTTTTTGCCTCCAAATAAGTGGAATTTCTGTCTTTTTCCCCCAAAACAAAAAGAATTTCTGTTTTTTTGCCCCAAAATAAGGGAAATTTCTGAGTTATTACCTTGAAATAAGTGAAATTTCTGCAATTTTGCCACAAAATAAGGGAAATTTCTGCCTTTTTGCCCTGAAATATGTGAAATTTCTGCAATTTTACCCCAAAATAAGTGAATTTCTGCCTTTTTGCCCCAAAATAATGGGACTTTCTGCATTTTTGCCCCAAAATAAGAAAAATTTTTGCTTTTTTTCTCTGAAATATGTGAAATTTCTGCAATTTTGCCCTAAAATAAGGGAAATTTCTGCAATTTTTCCCCATATTAAAGGAAATTTCTGCAATTTTGCCCCAAAATAAGGGGAATTTCTTTTTTTTGTTCCCAAATAAGTGAAATTTCTGCAATTTTGCCCTAAAATAAGTGAAATTTCTGCAATTTTGCCCGAAAATAAGGGAAATTTCTGCAATTTTGTTCCAAAATAAGGGGAATTTCTTTTTTTTGCCCCCGAATAAGGGAAATTTCTACAATTTTGCCCTAAAATAAGGGGAATTTCTGCCTTTTGCCCCAAAATATAAAGAATTTCTGCCTTTTTGCCCCAAAATAAAGAAAATTACTGTATTTTTTACCCCAAAATTAGGTGAATTTCTGCAATTTTGCTCCAAAATACAGGGATTTTCTGCCTTTTTTTCCAAAAATAAGGGGAATTTCTGACACTTTGCCGCGAAATAAGTGAAATTTCTGCAGTTTTACACCAAAATAAAGGGAATTTCTGCCTTTTTGCCCCAAAATTAGGGGAATTTCTGCAATTTTGCTTCAAAATACGGGAAATTTCTGCCTTTTTGCCCCAAAATAAAGGGAATATATAGCTTTTTGCCATAAAAAAGGGAAATTTCTTCATTTTTGCCTGAACATAAGGGGATTTTCCGCCTTTTTGACTCAAAATAAGTGCAATTTCTGCCTTTTCCCCCAAAATAAATGAAATTATTGTCTTTTTGTTCCAAAATAAGGGGAATTTCTGACTTTTTGCCCGAAAATAAAAGGAATTTCAGCCTTTTTACCTCAAAATAAGGGAAATTTCTGCCTTTTTGCCCCAAAATAGGGGGAATTTCTGCATTTTTGCCCCAAAATAAGAAAAATTTCTGCAATTTTGTACCAAAATAAAAGAAATTTCTGCCTTTTTGCCTCAAAATAAAAAAATTTCTGCCTTTTTTTGAAATAAGTGAAATTTCTGCAATTTTGCCCCAAAATAATGGAAATTTCTGGAATTTTGCCCCAAAATAAGGGGAATTTTTGATTATTGCCCCAGAATAAAGGGAATTTCTGCCTTTTGCCCCGAAATTAGGGGAAATTCTCCAATTTTGCTCTAAAATACGGGGAATTTCTGCCTTTTTGCCCGAAAATAAGGGAAATGCATACTTTTTTGCCATAAAAAAAAGAAATTTCTTCATTTTTGCTCCAAATAAGAGGAATTTCTGCCTTTTTGCCTCTAAATAAGTGGAATTTCTGTTTTTTCCCCCTAAACAAAGGGAATTTCTGTCTTTTTTGCCCCCAAATAAAAGGAATTTCTGACTTATTACCCTGAAATAAGTGAAATTTCTGCAATTTTGCCCCAAAATAAGTGAAATTTCTGCCTTTTTACCCAAAAATAAACGGAATTTCTGTCTTTTTCCCGAAAATAAAAGGAATTTTTGAATTATGCCCTGAAATAAGTGAAATTTCTGCAATTTTGCCCCAAAATAAAAGAAATTTCTGCTTTTTTTCCACAAAATAATGGGAACTTCTGTTTTTTGTCTCAAAGTAAGGGAAATTTCTGCCTTTTTGCCCCCAAATAAGAGGAATTTCAGCCTTTTTACCTCAAAATAAAGGGAATTTCTGCATTTTTCTACATAATATTAGGAATTTCTGCCTTTTAGCCCAAAAATACAGAAAATTTTTGCCTTTTTTCTCTGAAATAAGTGAAATTTCTGCAATTTTGCCCCAAAATAAGTGAAATTTCTGCAATTTTGCCCCAAAATAAAGGAAATTTCTGGAATTTTGCCCCAAAATAAGTGGAATTTCTGAGTTATACCCCAAAATAAGGAGAATTTCTGTCTTTGTGCCCCAACATATAGAAAATTTCTGCATTTTTGCCTCACAATTAGGGGAATTTCTGCAATTATCCTCCAAAATACGGGGAATTTCTGCTTTTTAGCCCGAAAATAAGGGGAATGTATACCTATTGCCACAAAAAAGGGAAATTTCTTAATTTTCGCCCCAAAATAAGAGGAATTTCTACTTTTTTACCTCAAAATATGTGAAATTTCTGCCTTTTTACCCAAAAATAAATGAAATTTCTGTCTTTTTGCCCCAAAATAAAAGGAATTTTTGAATTATGCCCTGAAATAAGTGAAATTTCTGCAATTTTGCCCCAAAGTAAAAGAAATTTCTGCTCTTGCCACAAAATAAGGGGAATTTCTGCCATTTTGCCCCCAAATAAGGGGAATTTCAGCCTTTTTACCTCAAAATAAGGGGAATTTCTGCATTTTTGCCACAAACTATTAGGAATTTTTGACTTTTTGCTTTAAAATAAAGAAAATTTCTGCCTTTTTTTCCTAAAATAAGTGAAATACCTGCAATTTTGCCCCAAAATAAGTGAAATTTCTGCAATTTTGCCCCAAAATAAGGGAAATTTCTGGAATTTTTCCCCAAAATAAGTGGAATTTCTGAGTTTTGCCCCAAAATAAGGAGAATTTCTGTTTTTTTGCCCCAACAAATAGAGAATTTCTGCCTTTTTACCCCACAACTAGAAGAATTTCTGCAACATTGCTCCAAAATACAGGGAATTTCTGCTTTTTTCCCGAAAATAAAGGGAATGTATACCTTTTGCCAAAAAAAGGGAATTTTTTTCATTTTTGCCCAAAATAAGAGGAATTTCTGCCTTTTTACCTCAAAATAAGTGAAATTTCTGCATTTTTACCCAAAAATAAACGGAATTTTTGAATTATTCCCTGAAATAAGTGAAATTTCTGCAATTTTCCCCCAAATAAGGTAAATTTCTGCTTTTGCCACAAAATAAGGGGAATTTCTGCATTTTGCCCCAAAATAAAGGGATTTTCTGCATTTTTGCACCAATATTAGAAGAATTTCTGAAATTTTGCTCCAAAATACAGGTCATTTCTGTCTTTATGCCCGAAATTAAGTGGAATTTCCGCCTTTTTTTCTCAAAATAAAAAATTTCTGCCTTTTTTCTGAAATAAGTGAAATTTCTGCAATTTTGCCACAAAATAAGGAAAATTTCTGCAAATTTGCCCCAAAATAAGGAAATTTCTGCAATTTTGCCCCAAAATAATGAGAATTTCTGCCTTTTTACCTGAAAATAAGAAGAATGCATACCTTTTTGCCATAAAAAAAGGAAATTTCTTCATTTTTGCTCCAAAATAAGGGGAATTTCTGCTTTTTTGCCTCTAAATAAGTGGAATTTCTGTTTTTTTCCCCCAAAACAAGGGGAATTTCTGTCTTTTTTGCCCCAAAATAAGGAAAATTTCTGACTTATTACCCTGTAATAAGTGAAATTTCTGCAATTTTGCCACAAAATAAGGGAAATTTCTGGAATTTTGCCCCACAATAAGTGGAATTTCGGAGTTTTGCCCTAAAATAAAGAGAATGTCTGTCTTTTGCCCCAACAAATAGGGAATTTCTGCCTTTTTGCCCCACAACTGGGGGAATATCTGCAATTTTGCTCCAAAATATGGGGAATTTCTGCTTTTTTTCCCGAAAATAAAGGGAATGTATACCATTTGCCACAAAAAAGGGAAATTTCTTCATTTTTGCCCCAAAATAAGAGGAATTTCTGCTTTTTTGCCTCCAAATAAGTGGAATTTCTGTCTTTTTCCCCCAAAACAAAAAGAATTTCTGTTTTTTTGCCCCAAAATAAGGGAAATTTCTGAGTTATTACCTTGAAATAAGTGAAATTTCTGCAATTTTGCCACAAAATAAGGGAAATTTCTGCCTTTTTGCCCTGAAATATGTGAAATTTCTGCAATTTTACCCCAAAATAAGTGAATTTCTGCCTTTTTGCCCCAAAATAATGGGACTTTCTGCATTTTTGCCCCAAAATAAGAAAAATTTTTGCTTTTTTTCTCTGAAATATGTGAAATTTCTGCAATTTTGCCCTAAAATAAGGGAAATTTCTGCAATTTTTCCCCATATTAAAGGAAATTTCTGCAATTTTGCCCCAAAATAAGGGGAATTTCTTTTTTTTGTTCCCAAATAAGTGAAATTTCTGCAATTTTGCCCTAAAATAAGTGAAATTTCTGCAATTTTGCCCGAAAATAAGGGAAATTTCTGCAATTTTGTTCCAAAATAAGGGGAATTTCTTTTTTTTGCCCCCGAATAAGGGAAATTTCTACAATTTTGCCCTAAAATAAGGGGAATTTCTGCCTTTTGCCCCAAAATATAAAGAATTTCTGCCTTTTTGCCCCAAAATAAAGAAAATTACTGTATTTTTTACCCCAAAATTAGGTGAATTTCTGCAATTTTGCTCCAAAATACAGGGATTTTCTGCCTTTTTTTCCAAAAATAAGGGGAATTTCTGACACTTTGCCGCGAAATAAGTGAAATTTCTGCAGTTTTACACCAAAATAAAGGGAATTTCTGCCTTTTTGCCCCAAAATTAGGGGAATTTCTGCAATTTTGCTTCAAAATACGGGAAATTTCTGCCTTTTTGCCCCAAAATAAAGGGAATATATAGCTTTTTGCCATAAAAAAGGGAAATTTCTTCATTTTTGCCTGAACATAAGGGGATTTTCCGCCTTTTTGACTCAAAATAAGTGCAATTTCTGCCTTTTCCCCCAAAATAAATGAAATTATTGTCTTTTTGTTCCAAAATAAGGGGAATTTCTGACTTTTTGCCCGAAAATAAAAGGAATTTCAGCCTTTTTACCTCAAAATAAGGGAAATTTCTGCCTTTTTGCCCCAAAATAGGGGGAATTTCTGCATTTTTGCCCCAAAATAAGAAAAATTTCTGCAATTTTGTACCAAAATAAAAGAAATTTCTGCCTTTTTGCCTCAAAATAAAAAAATTTCTGCCTTTTTTTGAAATAAGTGAAATTTCTGCAATTTTGCCCCAAAATAAAGGAAATTTCTGCAATTTTGCCCCAAAATAAAGAAAATTTCTGCAATTTTGCCCCAATGTACAGGAAATTTCTACAATTTTGCCTGAAAATAAGTGGAATTTTTGACATTTTGCTCCCGAAAAAAGGAGATTTTCTGTCTTTTTGCCCCAAAATAAGGAGAATTTCTGACTTTTTGCCCGAAAATTATGAGAATTTCTGCAATTTTGCTTTAAAATACAGGGAATTTCTGCCTTTTAGCCCCAAAATAAAGGGAATTTCTGCATTTTCCCCCAATATTTGGGGAATTTCTGCATTTTACCTCAAAATAAGAAGAATTTCTGTCTTTTGCCCCAAAATATGAGGAATTTTTGCCTTTTTGTTCCAAAATAAGGAAAATTTCTTCAATTTTTTACCATAATAAAAGAAATTTCTGCTTTTTGCCCAAAAATAAGGGGAATTTCTGACTTATTACCCTAAAATAAGTGAAATTTCTGCCATTTTGCCCCAAAATAAGGGAAATTTCTGCCTTTTTGCCCCTAAATAAGGGAAATTTCAGCCTTTTTACCTCAAAATAAGGGGAATTTCTGCATTTTTGCCACAAAATATAAGTAATTTCTGCCTTTTTGCCCCAAAGAAAGAAAATTTCTGCTTTTTTTCCCTGAAATAAGTGAAATTTCTGCAATTTGTCCCCAAAATAAGTGAAATTTCTGCAATTTTGCCCCAAAATAAGGGAAATTCCTGGAATTTTGCCCCAAAATAAGTGGAATTTCTGAATTTTGCCCCAAAATAAGGAGAATTTCTGTCTTTTTGCCCTAACATAGAGGGAATTTCTGCCTTTTTGCCCCACAATTAGAGGATTTTCTGCAATTTTGCTTCAAAATACGGGGAATTTATGCTTATTAGCCCGAAAATAAAAGAAATGTATACCTTTTGCCAAAAAAATTGAAATTTCTTCATTTTTAGCCCAAAATAATAGGAATTTCTGATTTTTACCTCAAAATAAGTGAAATTTATGCCTTTTTACACAAAAATAAACGGAATTTCTGTCTTTTTGCCCCAAAATAAAAGGAATTTTTGAATTATGCCCTGAAATAAGTGAAATTTCTGTATTTGCCCCAAAATAAAAGAAATTTTTGCCTTTTTGCCACAAAATAAGGGAAATTTTTGCCTTTTGGCCCCCAAATAAGGGGAATTTCAACATTTTTACCTCAAAATAAGAGAAATTTCTGCATTTTTGTCACAAAATATTAAGAATTTCTGCCATTTTGCTCCAAAATACGGAAAATTTCGGCCTTTTTTCCCTGAAATAAGTGAAATTTCTGCAATTTTGCCCCAAAATAAGTGAAATTTCTGCAATTTTGCCCTAAAATAAGGGAATTTTCTGGAATTTTGCCTCAAAATAAGTGGAATTTCTGAGATTTGCCCCAAAAGAAGGAGAATTTCTGTTTTTTTTGCCCCAACATATAGGGAATTTCTGCATTTTTGCCCCACAATTAGAGGAATTTCTGCAATTTTGCTCCAAAATACGGGGAATTTCTGCCTTTTTTCCCGAAAATAAGAAGAATGCATACCTTTTTGCCATAAAAAAGGGAAATTTCTTCATTTTTGCTCCAAAATAAGAGGAATTTCTGCTTTTTTGCCTCTAAATAAGTCGAATTTCTGTCTTTTTCCCCCAAAACAAAGGGAATTTCTTTCTTTTTTGCCCCAAAATAGGAAAATTTCTGACTTATTACCCTGAAGAAAGTGAAATTTCTGCAATTTTGCCCAAAAATAAGGGAAATTTCTGCCTTTTTACCCCCAAATAAGGGGAATTTCAGCCTTTTTACCTCAAAACAAGAGGAATATCTGCATTTTTGCCACAAAATATTAGGAATTTCTGCCTTTTTGCCCCAAAATATGGAAAATTTCTGTCTTTTTTCCCTGAAATAAGTGAAATTTCTGCAATTTTGCCCCAAAATAAGTGAAATTTCTGAAATTTTGCCCCAAAATAAAGGAAATTTCTAGAATTTTGCCCCAAAATAAGTGGAATTTCTGAGTTTTGCCCCAAAATAAGGAGAATTTCTGTTTTTTTGCCCCAACATATAGGGAATTTCTGCCTTTTTGCCCCACAATTAGGGGAATTTCTGCAATTTTGCTCCAAAATACGGGGAATTTCTGCCTTTTTGCCCGAAAATAAGAAGAATGCATACCTTATTGCCATATAAAAGGGAAATTTCTTCATTTTTGCTCCAAAATAAGGGGAATTTCTGCTTTATTGCCTCTAAATAAGTGGAATTTCTGTCTTTCTCCCCCCAAAAAAAGGGAATTTCTGCCTTTTTGCCCCAAAATAAGGAAAATTTCTGCCTTTTTTCCTTGAAATAAGTGAAATTTCTTAAATTTTGCCCCAAAATATGTGAAATTTCTGCCTTTTTGCCCCCAAATACGGGGAATTTCAGCATTTTTAACTTAAAATAAATAAAATTTCTGCATTTTTGCCACAAAATATTAGAAATTTCTGACTTTTTGCTTCAAAATAAGGAAAATTTCTGCCTTTTTCCCCTGTAATAAGTGAAATTTATGCAATTTTGCCCCAAAATAAGTGTAATTTCTGCAATTTTGCCCCAAAATAAGGGAAATTTCTGGAATTTTGCCCCAAATAAGTGGAATTTCTGAGTTTTGCCACAAAATAAGGAGAATTTCTGTCTTTTTGCCCCAACAAATAGAGAATTTCTGCCTTTTTGACCCACAACTATGGGAATTTCTGCAATTTTACTCCAAAATACAGGGAATTTCTGCTTTTTTCCCGAAAATAAAGGGAATGTATACCTTTTGCCACAAAAAAAGGGAAATTTCTTCATTTTTGCCACAAAATAAGAGGAATTTCTGCCTTTTTACCTCAAAATAAGTGAAATTTCTGCCTTTTTACCAAAAAATAAACGGAATTTCTTTCTTTTTGCCCCACAATAAAAGGAATTTTTGAATTATGCCCTGAAATAAGTGAAATTTCTGCTATTTTGCCCTAAAATAAAAGAAATTTCTGCCTTTTTGCCACAAAATAAGGGGAATTTCTGCATTTTTGCCCCCAAATAAGGAGAATTTCAGCCTTTTTACCTCAAAATAAAGGGAATTTCTGCATTTTTGCCACAAAATATTAGGAATTTCTGACTTTAAAATAAGGAAAATTTCTGCCTTTTTTCCCTGAAATAAGTGAAATTTCTGCAATTTTGCCCCAAAATAAGTGAAATTTCTTCAATTTTCCTTCAAAATAAAGGAAATTTTTGGAATTTTGCCCCAAAATAAGTGGAATTTCTAAGTTTTTCTCCAAAATAATGAGAATTTCTGTATTTTTGCCCCAAACAAATAGGAAATTTCTGCCTTTTTGACCCACAACTGGGGGAATTTCTGCAATTTTGCTCCAAAATACTGGGAATTTCTGCTTTTTTGCCCGAAAATAAGGGGAATGTATACTTTTTGCCACAAAAAAGGGAAATCTTCATATTTGCCCCAAAATATAAGGAATTTCTGCCTTTTTACCTCAAAATAAGGGAAATTTCTGCCTTTTTAAACAAAAATATACGGAATTTCTGTCTTTTTGCCCCAAAATAAAAGGAATTTTTGAATTATGCCCTGAAATAAGTGAAATTTCTGCAATTTTGCCTTAAAATAAAAGAAATATCTGCCTTTTTGCCACAAAATAAAAGGAATTTCTGCCTTTTTGCCCCCAAATAAAAAGAATTTCAGCCTTTTTACCTCAAAATAAGGGGAATTTATGCATTTTTCCACAAAATATTAGTAATTTCTGACTTTTTGCTTTAAAATAAGGAAAATTTCTGCCTTTTTTTCCTGAAATAAGTGAAATGTCTGCAATTTTGCTCCAAAATATGTGAAATATCTGCAATTTTGCCCCAAAATAAGGGAAATTTCTGGAATTTTTCTCCAAAATAAATGGAATTTCTGAATTTTGCCCCAAAATAAAGAGGATTTCTGTCTTTTTGCCCCAACAAATAGGGAATGTCTGCCTTTTTGCCCTACAACTGGGTGAATTTCTGCAATTTTGCTCCAAAATGCGAGGAATTTCTGCTTTTTTTTCCGAAAATAAAGGGAATGTATACCTTTTGCCACAAAAAAGGGAAATTTCTTCATTTTTGCCCCAAAATAAGAGGACTTTCTTCCTTTTTGCCCCCATATAAGTGGAATTTCTGTCTTTTTCCCCAAAACAAAGGGAATTTCTGTCTTTTTGCCCCAAAATAAGAGGAATTTCTGACTTATTACCCTGAAATTAGTGAAATTTCTGCAATTTTGCCCCAAAATAAAGGAAATTTCTGCCTTTTTGCCCCTAAATAAGGGGAATTTCAGCCTTTTAACCTCAAAATAAAAGGAATTTCTGCATTTTTGCCACAAAATATTAGGAATTTCTGCCTTTTTGCTCCAAAATAAGGAAAATTTCTTCGTTTTTTCCCTGAAAAAAGTGAAATTTCTGCAATTTTGCCCCAAAATAATGGAAATTTCTGAAATTTTGCCCCAAAATAAGGGAAATTTCTGGAATTTTGCCCCAAAATAAGTGAAATTTCTGAGTTTTGCCCTAAAATAAGGAAAATTTTTGTCTTTTTGCCCCAACAAATAGGGAATTTCGGCCTTTTTGCCCACAACTAGAAGAATTTCTTCAATTTTAGCCCAAAATTAGGGATTTCATCTTTTTGCCCCAAAATAAGGGGAATTTGTGCCATTTTGCCCTGAAATAAGTGAAATTTCTGCAATTGTGCACCAATATAAGGGAAATTTCTGCCTTTTTGCCACCAAATAGGGGAATTTCAGCCTTTTAACCTCCAAATAAAGGGAATTTCTGCTATTTTGCCACAAAATATTAGGAATTTCTGCCTTTTTGCCCTAAAATAAGGAAGATTTCTGCCTTTTTTTCTTGAAATAAGTGAAATTTCTTCAATTTTGCCCCAAAATAAGTGAAATTTCTGCATTTTTGCCCCCAAATAAGAGGAATTTCAGCATTTTTAACTCAAAATAAAGGAAATTTCTGCATTTTTGCCACAAAATACTAGGAATTTCTGACTTTTTGCTTTAAATTACGGAAAATTTCTGCCTGTTTCCCCTGAAATAAGTGAAATTTATGCAATTTTGCCCCAAAATAAGAGAAATTTCTGGAATTTTGCCCCAAAATAAGTGGGATTTCTGAGTTTTGCCCCAAAATAAGGAGAATTTCTGCCTTTTTGCCCCACAATTAGGGGAATTTCTGCAATTTTGCTTTAAAATACGGGGAATTTCTGCTTTTTTGCCCGAAAATAAGGGGAATGCATACCTTTTTGCCATAAAAAAAGGAAATTTCCTCATTTTTGCCCCAAATTAAGGGAAATTTCTGCCTTTTTGCCCTGAAATATGTGAAATTTCTGCAATTTTAGCCCAAAATAAGGTGAATTTCTGCCTTTTGCCTCAAAATAATGGGAATTTCTGCATTTTTGCCCCAAAATAAGAAAACTTTTTGCTTTTTTTCTCTTAAATAAGTGAAATTTCTGCAATTTTGCCCTAAAATAAAAGAAATTTCTGCAATTTTTCTCCATGATAAAGGAAATTTCTGCAATTTTGCCCCAAAATAAGGGGAATTTCTGCAATTTTTCTCCATAATAAAGGAAATTTCTGCAATTTTGCCCTAAAATAAGGGGAATTTCTGCTTTTATGCCTCTAAATAAGTGGAATTTCTGTCTTTTTCCCTCAAAACAAAGGGAATTTCTGTAATTTTTGCCCCAAAATAAGGAAAATTTCTGACTTATTACCCTGAAATAAGTGAAATTTCTGCAATTTTGCCCCAATATAAGGGAAATTTCTGCCTTTTTGCCCCCAAATAAGGGGAATTTCAGCCTTTTTACCTCAAAATAAGGGGAATTTCTGAATTTTGGCCCAAATTATTAGAAATTTCTGCCTTTTTGCCCCAAAATAAGAAAAATTTCTGCCTTTTTTTCCTGAAATAAGTAAAATTTCTGCAATTTTGCCTCAAAATAAGTAAAATTTCTGCAATTTTGCCCCAAAATAAGGAAAATTTTTGGAATTTTGCCCCAAAATAAGTGGAATTTCTGAGTTTTGCCCCAAAATAAGGAGAATTTCCGCCTTTTTGCCTCTAAATAAGTGGAATTTCTGTCTTTTTCCACAAAACAAAGGAAATTTCTGTTTTTTTGTTCCAAAATAAGAGGAATTTCTTCCTTCTTACCTCAAAATAAGTGAAATTTCTGCCTTTTTACCCAAAAATAAATGGAATTTCTGTCTTTTTGCCCCAAAATAAAAGGAATTTTTGAATTTTGTCCTAAAATATGTGAAATTTCTGCAATTTTGCCCCAAAATTAGGGGAATTTCTGTTTTTTGCCCTCAAATAAGGGAAATTTCTGCAATTTTATCCCAAAATAAGCGGAATTTCTGCCTTTTTGCCACAAAATAAAAAAAATTTCCCAAAAATAAGGGGAACTTCTGCCTTTTGCCTCAAATAAAGGAAATTTCTGCATTTTTTCCCCAATATTAGGGGAATTTCTGCAATTTTGCTCCAAAATATTGGGAATTTCTGCCTTTTTAACCGAAATTAAGGAGATTTTCTGCCTTTTTGCTCCCAAATAAGGGAAATTTCTGCAATTTTATCCCAAAATAAGGGGAATTTGTGCCTTTTTGCCCCAAAATTAGAGGAATTTCTTCCTTTTTGCCCGAAATTAAGTGGAATTTTTGCCTTTTTGTCCAGAAGAAAGTGAAAATTCTTTAATTTTAGCCAAAAATTAGGGATTTCATCTTTTTGCCCCAAAATAAGGATAATTTCTGCAATTTTGCCCCAAAATAAGGGAAATTTCTGGTATTTTGCTCCAAAATAAGTGGAATTTCAGAGTTTTGCCCCAAAATAAGGAGAATTTCTGTCTTTTTGCCCCAACATATAGGGAATTTCTGCCTTTTTGCCCCACAATTAGGGGAATTTCTGCAATTTTGCTCCAAAATACAGCGAATTTCTGCATTTTTGCCCGAAAATAAGGGAAATGCATACCTTTATTGCAATAATAAGGGAAATTTCTTCATTTTTGCCCCAAATTAAGGGAAATTTCGGCCTTTTTGCCCTGAAATATGTGAAATTTCTGCAATTTTAGCCCAAAATAAGGTGAATTTCTGCTTTTTTGCCCCAAAATAATAGGAATTTCTGCCTTTTTGCCCCAAAATAAGAAAAATTTTTGCTTTTTTTCTCTCAAATAAGTGAAATTTCTGCAATTTTGCCCTAAAATATGGGAAATTTCTGCAATTTTCCCCATAATAAAGGAAATTTCTGCAATTTTGTCCCAAAATAAGGGGAATTTCTGGTTTTTGCCCAAAAATAAGAAAAATTTCTGCAATTTTGCCCTAAAGTAAGGGGAATTTCTGCCTTTTGCCCCAAAACAAGGAGAATTTCTACCTTTGTGCCCCAAAATAAAGAATATTACTGTATTTTTTACCCCAAAATTAGGTGAATTCCTGCAATTTTGCTCCAAAATACGGGGATTTTCTGCCTTTTTCGCCGAAAATAAGGGGAATTTCTGCCATTTTGCTGCGAAATAAGTGAAATTTCTGGAGTTTTACCCCAAAATAAAAGGAATTTCTGCTTTTTTGCCCCAAAATTAGGAGAATTTCTGCAATTTTGCTCCAAAATATGAGGAATTTCTGCCTTTTAGCCCGAAAATAAAGGGAATGTTTACCTTTTTGTTATAAAAAATAGAAATTTCTTCATTTTTGCTCCAAAATAAAGGGATTTTCCGCCTTTTTGACTCAAAATAAGTGCAATTTCTGCCTTTTCCCCCAAAATAAACGAAATTTCTGCTTTTTGCCCCCCAAAAAGTGGAATTTCTTACTTTTTGCCCTGAAATAAATGAAATTTCTGCAATTTTGCCCGAAAATAAGGGAAATTTGTGCCTTTTGGCCCCAAAATAAGAGGAATTTCTGCCTTTTTCCCCAATATATGGGGAATTTCAGCATTTTCCACAAATATTAGGGGAATTTCTTCATTTTACTTCAAAATAAGAAGAATTTCTGCCTTTTACCTCAAATTATGGGGAATTTCTGCGTTTTTGTTCCAAAATAAAGAATATTTCTTCAATTTTGTACCATAATAAAAGAAATTTCTACTTTTTGCCCCGAAATAAAAAGAATTTCTGACTTTTTACACTGAAATAAATGAAATTTGTGCAATTTTGCCCCAAAATAAGGGAAATTTGTGCCTTTTTGCCCCAAAATAATGGGAATTTCTGCCTTTAGCCCCAAAAAATGGGAAATTTCAGCATTTTAACTCCAAATAAGGGGAATTTCTGCCTTTTTGCCCTGAAATATATATAATTTCTGCAATTTTACCCCAAAATAATGTGAATTTCTGCCTTTTTGCCCCAAAATAATGGGAATTTCTGCTTTTTTGCCTCAAAATAAGAAAAATTTTTGCTTTTTTTTTCTGATATAAGTGAAATTTCTGCAATTTTGCCCTAAAATAAGGGAAATTTCTGCAATTTTTCCCCATAATAAAGAAAATTTCTGCAATTTTGCCGCAAAATAAGGGGAATTTCTGTTTTTTGCCTCCAAATAAAGCATATTTCTGCAATTTTGCCCCAAAATAATGGGAATTTCTATTTTTTGCCCCCAAATAAAAGAAATTTCTGCAATTTTGCCCTAAAATAAGAGGAATTTCTGCTATTTGCCCCAAAATAAGGGGAATATCTGCCTTTTGGGCCAAAATATGGGGAATTTCTGCCTTTTTGTCCGAAAATAAGAAGAATGCACACCTTTTTGCCATAAAAAAGGGAAGTTTCTTCATTTTTGCTCCAAAAGAAGGGTAACTTTTGCATTTTTGCCTCTAAATAAGTGGAATTTCTGTCTTTTTCCCCCAAAACAAAGGGAATTTCTGTTTTTTTGCCCCAAAATAAGGAAAATTTCTGACTTATTACCCTGAAATAAGTGAAATTTCTCCAAATTTGCCCCAAAAATAGGGACATTTCTGCCTTTTGCCCCAAAATAAGGGGAATTTCAGCATTTTACCTCAAAATAAGGGAAATTTCTGATTTTTGCCCCAAAATATGGAGAATTTCTGCCTTTTTGCCACAAAATAAGGAAAATTTCTGCCTTTTTTCCCTGAAATAAGTGAAATTTCTGCAATTTTGCCCCAAAATAAGTGAAATTTCTGCAATTTTGCCCCAAAATAAGTGAAATTTCTGGAATTTTGCCCCAAAATAAGGGGAATTTCTGAGTTTTGCCCCAAAATAAGGAGAATTTCTGCCTTTTTGCCTCTAAATAATTGGAATATCTGTCTTTTTCCACAAAACAAAGGAAATTTCTGTCTTTTTTGTTCCAAAATAAGAGGAATTTCTTCCTTCTTACCTCAAAATAAGTGAAATTTCTTCCTTTTTACCCAAAAATAAATGGAATTTCTGTCTTTTTGCCCCAAAATTAAAGGAATTTTTGAATTTTGCCCTGAAATATGTGAAATTTCTGAAATTTTGCCCCAAAATAAGGGAAATTTCTGCCTTTTTGCCAAAAAATAAAGGGAATTTCTGTCTTTTTGCCCTAAAATAAGGGGATTTCAGCATTTTACCTCATAATAAGAGGAATCTCTGCATTTTTGCCCCGAAATATGAGAAATTTCTGAATTTTTGCCCCAAAATAAAGAAAATTTCTACAATTTTGTACCAAAATAAAAGAAATTTCTGCATTTTTGCCCCAAAATAAGAGAAATTTCTGAGTTTTTTTCTTTGAAATAAGTGAAATTTCTGCAATTTTGCCCCAAAATAAGGGAAATCTCTGCAATTTTTTTCCATAATAAAGGAAATTTCTGCAATTTTGCCCTAAAATAAGGAGAATTTCTCTTTTTTGCCCTCAAATAAGGGAAATTTCTGCAATTTTATCCCAAAATAAGGGGAATTTCTGCCTTTTTGCCACAAAATAAGAAAAATTTCTGCAAGTCTGTAACAAAATAGAAGAAATTTCTAAAATTTTGCCCCAAAATAAAGGAAATTTCTGATATTTGCCCCAAAATAAGGAGAATTTCTGTATTTTTGCCCCAAAATAAAGAAAATTTCTGCCTTTTTGTCCCAAAAGTAGGAGAGTTTCTGCGATTTTGCTTCAAAATACAGGGAATTTGTTCCTCTTTTCCCGAAAATAAGGGGAACTTCTGCCTTTTTGCCCCAAATAAAGGGAATTTCTGCATTTTTGCCCCAATATTAGGGAAATTTCTGCAATTTTGCTCCAAAATACGGGGAAATTCTGCCTTTTTACCCAAAATTAAAAGGATTTTCTGCCTTTTTGCTCCCAAATAAAGGAAATTTCTGCAATTTTATCCCAAAATATAGAGAATTTCTGCCTTTTTGCCCCAAAATAAGGGGAATTTCTGCCTTTTTGCCATGAAATATGTGAAATTTCTGCAATTTTACCCCAAAATAAGGTGAATTTCTGCCTTTTTGCCCATAAAATAATAGAAATTTCTGCCTTTTTGCCCCAAAATAAGAAAAATTATTGCTTTTTTCTCTGAAATAAGTGAAATTTCTGCAATTTTGCCCTAAAATAAGAGAAATTTCTGCAATTTTTTTCCATAATAAGGGAAATTCCTGCAATTTTGCCTCAAAATAAAAGGAATTTCTGTTTTTTGCCCCCAAATAAGGGAAATTTCTTCAATTTTGCCCTAAAATAAAGGGAATTTCTGCCTTTTGCCCCAAAATAAGGAGAATTTCTGCTTTTTTGCCCCAAAATAAGAAAATTACTGTATTTTTTATCCGAAAATTAGGTGAATTTCTTCAATTTTGCTCCAAAATACGGGGATTTTCTTCTTTTTTCGCCGAAAATAAAGGAAATTTCTGCAATTTTGCCGCGAAGTAAGTGAAATTTCTGCAGTTTTACCCCCAAAAAAAGGGGAATTTCTGCCTTTTTGCCCAAAAATTAGGGGAATTTTTGCAATTTTGCTCCAAAATACAGGGAATTTCTGCCTTTTGGCCCGAAAATATAGGGAATGTATACCTTTTTACCATAAAAAAAGGAAATTTCTTCATTTTTACCCAAAAATAAGGGGATTTTTCACCTTTTTGACTCAAAAAAAGTGCAATTTCTGCCTTTTCCCCAAAAATAAACGAAATTTCTGTCTTTTTGCCCAAAAATAAAGGGAATTTCTGAATTTTTGCCACAAAATAAGGGGGATTTCAGCATTTTTACCTAAAAATAAGGGGAATTTCTGCATTTTTGCCTCCAAAATAAAGGGAACTTCTGCATTTTTGCACCACTATTTGGGGAATTTCTGCAATTTTGCTCCAAAATATGGGTCATTTCTGCCTTTTTGCCCAAAATTAAGTGGAATTTCTGCTTTTTGTCCAAAATAAGTGAAATTTCTGCAATTTTAGCCAAAAATTAGGGATTTTATCTTTTTCCCTAAAATAAGGGAAATTTCGGCCATTTTGCCGTGAAATATTTGAAATTTCTGCAATTTTTCCCCAAAATAAGGGGAATTTCTTCCTTTTTGCCCCAAATAAGGGGAATTTCAGCCTTATTACCTCAAAATAAGGGGAATTTCTGCCTTTTTGCCCCAAAATATAAGGAATTTCTGCCTTTTTGCCCCCAAAAAAGAAAATTCTGCAATGTTGCCCTGACAAGAAGAATTTCTCCCTTTTTGCCTCAAAATAAAAGAAATTTCAGCCTTTTTACCTGAAAATAAGTGAAATTTCTGCAATTTTGCCCCAAATAAGGAAAATTTCTGATTTTTGCCCCAAAATAAGGAGAATATCTGTATTTATTCCCCAAAATAAAGGAAATTTCTGCCTTTTTGCCCCAAAATTAGGGGAGTTCCTGCAATTTTGCTTCAAAATACAGGGAATTTCTTCCTCTTTTCCCGAAAATAAGGGGAACTTCTGCCTTTTGCTTCAAATAAAGGGAATTTCTGCATTTTTGCTCCAATATTAGGGGAATTTCTGCAATTTTGCTCCAAAATATGGAGAATTTCTGCCTTTTTAACCGAAATTAAGGGGATTTTCTGCCTTTTTGCTCCCATATAAATGAAATTTCTGCAATTTTATCCCAAAATAAGGGGAATTTCTGCCTTTTTGCCCCAAAATAAGAGGAATTTCTGCCTTTTTGCCTGAAATTAAGTGGAATTTTTGACTTTTTGTCCCGAAATAAGTGAAATTTCTTTAATTTAAGCCAAAAATTAGGGATTTCATCTTTTTGCCCCAAAATAAGAGGAATTTCTGAAATTTTGCCCCAAAATAAATGAAATTTCTGCAATTTTGCCTCAAATTAAGAGAAATTTCTGCAATTTTGCCCCAAAGTAAAGGAAATTTTTGCAATTTTGCCCCAAATAAGTGGAATTTCTGACATTTTGCACCCGAAAAAAGGAGATTTTCTGTCTTTTTGTCCCAAAATAAGGAGAATTTCAGCCTTTTTGCCCGAAAATTATGAGAATTTCTGCAATTTTTTTTCAAAATACGGAAAATTTTTGCCTTTTAGCCCCAAAATAAAGGGAATTTCTGCATTTTCCCCAAATATTAGGGGAATTTCTGCATTTTACCTCTAAATAATGGGAATTTCTGCATTTTACCTCAAAATAAGAAGAATTTCTGCCTTTTAACTCAAATTATGGGGAATTTCTGCTTTTTTGTTCCAAAATAAAGAAAATTTCTTCAATTTTGTACCATAATAAAAGAAATTTCTAATTTTTGCCCTGAAATAAGGGAAATTTCTGACTTTTTACCCTGAAATAAATGAAATTTGTGCAATTTTGCCCGAAAATAAGGAAAATTTGTGCATTTTTGCCCCAAAATAATGGGAATTTCTGCCTTTAGCCCCCAAAAATGGGAAATTTCAGCATTTTACCTCAAAATAAGGGGAATTTCTGCCTTTTTGCCCTGAAATATATGAAATTTCTGCAATTTTACCCCCAAAAAGGTGAATTTCTGCCTTTTTGCCCCAAAATAATGGAAATTTCTGCCTTTTTGCCTCAAAATAAGAAAAATTTTTGCTTTTTTTCTGAAATGAGTGAAATTTCTGCAATTTTGCCCTAAAATAAGGGAAATTTCTGCAATTTTTCCCCATAATAAAGAAAATTTCTGCAATTTTGCTGCAAAAGTAGGGGAATTTCTGTTTTTTGCCCCCAAATAAAGCAAATTTCTGTAATTTTGCCCCAGAATATAGGGAATTTCTGTTTTTTGCCCCCAAATAAGGGAAATTTCTGCAATTTTGCCCTAAAATAAAGGGAATTTCTGCCATTTGCCCCAAAATAAGAGGATTTTCTGCCTTTTTGCAACAAAATAAAGAAAATTACTGCATGTTTTACGCCAAAATTAGGTGAATGTCTGCAATTTTGCTCAAAAGTACGAGGATTTTCTGCCTTTTTTGCCGAAAATAAGGGGAATTTCTGCCATTTTGCCGTTAAATAAGTGAAATTTCTGCAGTTTTACCCCAAAATAAGGGAAATTTCTGCCTTTTATCCCCAAAATTAGGGGAATCTCTTCAATTTTGCTTCAAAATATGGAGAATTTCTGCCTTTTTGCCCGAAAATTAAGGGAATGTATTCCTTTTTGCCATAAAAAAGGGAAATTTCTCCACTTTTGCCCCAAAATAAAGGGATTTTCCGCCTTTTTGACTCAAAATAAGTGCAATTTCTGCCTTTTCCCCAAAAATAAACAAAATTTCTGTCTTTTTGTTCCAAAATAAGGGGAATTTCTGACTTTTTGCCCTGAAATAAGTGAAATTTCTAAAATTTTACCCCAAAATAAGGGAAATGTCTGCTTTTTGCCCCAAAATAAGGGGAATTTCTGCCTTTTTGCCCCAAAATAAAGGGAATTTCAGCATTTTTTCCTCAAAATATGGGGAATTTCTGCCTTTTGCCCCAAAATATGGGAAATTTCTTCCTTTTTGCCCCAAAATAAGAAACATTTCTGCAATTTTGTACCAAAATAAAAGAAATTTCTGCCGTTTTGCCCCAACAAAAGAGAAATTTGTGCCTATTTTCCATGAAATAAGTAAAATTTCTGCAATTTTGCCCCAAAATAAGGGAAATTTCTGCAATTTTGCCCCAAAGTAAAGGAAATTTCTGCAATTTTGCCCCAAATAAGGGGAATTTCTGCCTTTTTGCGCCAAAAATAAAGGGAATGTATACCGTTTTGTGATAAAAAAGGGAAATTTCTTCACTTTTGCCCCAAAATAAGGGGATTTTCCACCTTTTTGACTCAAAATAAGTGCAATTTCTCCCTTTTCCTCAAAAATAAATAGAATTTCTGTCTTTTTGCCCCAAAATAAGGGGAATTTCTGACTTTTTGCCCTGAAATAAGTGAAATTTCTAAAATTTTTCCCCAAAATAAGGGAAATGTCTGCTTTTTGCCCGAAAATAAGGGGAATTTCTGCCTTTTTGCCCCCAAATAAAAGGAATTTCAGCCTTTTTTTCTTAAAATAAGGGGAATTTCTGCATTTTGCCCCAAAATATGGGAAATTTCTCCCTTATTTCCCAAAAATAAAAAAAAATTTCTGCAATTTTGTAACAAAATAAAAGAAATTTCTGCCTTTTTTGCTTCAAAATAAGAGAAATATCTGCCATTTTTCCCTGAAATAAGTGAAATTTTTGCAATTTTGCCCCAAATTAAGGGAAATTTTTGCAATTTTGCCCAAAAGTAAAAAAAATTTCTGCAATTTTGGGCAAATAAGGGGAATTTCTGACTTTTTGCACCCGAAAAAAGGAGATTTTCTGATTTTTTGCCCCAAAATAAGGAGAATTTCAGCTTTTTTGCCCGAAAATTATGAGAATTTCTGCAATTTTTCTTCAAAATACGAAAAATTTTTGCCTTTTAGCGCCAAAATAATGGGAATTTCTGCATTTTCCCCAAATATTAGGGGAATTTCTGCATTTTACCTCTAAATAATGGGAATTTCTTCATTTTACCTCAAAATAAGAAGAATTTCTGCCTTTTACCTCAAATTATGGGGAATTTCTGCCTTTTTGTTCCAAAATAAAGAAAATTTCTTCAATTTTGTACCATAATAAAAAAAAAAATCCTACTTTTTGCCCCGAAATAAGGGGAATTTCTGACTTTTTACCCTGAAATAAATGAAATTTGTGCAATTTTGCCCGAAAATAAGTGAAATTTGTGCCTTTTTGCCCCAAAATAATGGGAATTTCTGCCTTTACCCCAAAAAATTGGGAAATTTTAACATTTTACCTCAAAATAAGGGGAATTTCTGCCTTTTTGCCCTGAAATATATGAAATTTCTGCAATTTTACCCCAAAATAAGGTGAATTTCTGCCATTTGCCCCAAAATAAGGGGAATTTCTGCCTTTTTGCAAAAAAATAAAAAAAAGTACTGCATGTTTTACGCCAAAATTAGGTGAATTTCTGCAATTTTGCTCCAAAATACGAGGATTTTCTGTCTTTTTCGCCGAAAATAAGGGGAATTACTGCCATTTTGTCGTGAAATAATTGAAATTTCTGCAGTTTTACCCCAAAATAAGGGAAATTTCTGCCTTTTAGCCCCAAAATTAGGGGAATTTCTGCAATTTTGCTCCAAAATACGGGGAATTTCTGCCTTTTTGCCCGAAAATAAAGGGAATGTATACCTTTTTGCCATAAAAAAGGGAAATTTCTTCACTTTTGCCCCAATATAAAGGAATTTTCCGCCTTTTTGACTCAAAATAAGTGCAATTTCTGCCTTTTCCCCAAAAATAAACAAAATTTCTGTATTTTTGTTCCAAAATAAGGGGAATTTCTGACTTTTTGCCCTGAAATAAGTGAAATTTCTAAAATTTTTCCCCAAAATAAGGGAAATGTCTGCTTTTTGCCCCAAAATAAGGGGAATTTCTGCCTTTTTGCCCCAAAATAAGGGGAATTTCCGCATTTTTTCTTCAAAGTAAGGGGAATTTCTGCCTTTTGCCCCAAAATATGGGAAATTTCTTTCTTTATTCCCCAAAATAAGAAACATTTCTGCAATTTTGTACCAAAATAAAAGAAATTTCTGCCTTTTTGCCCCCAAAAAAGAAATTTCTGCCTTTTTTCCCTGAAATAAGTAAAACTTCTGCAATTTTGCCCCAAAATACGAGAAATTTCTGCAATTTTGCCCCAAAAATAGGAAATTTCTGCAATTTTGCCCCAAATAATGGGAATTTCTGCCTTTTTGCGCCAAAATTAGGGGAATTTCTGCAATTTTGCTCCAAAATACGTGGAATTTCTGCCTTTTTGCCCAAAAATAAAGGGAATGTATAACTTTTTGCCATAAAAATGGGAAATTTCTTCACTTTTGCCCCAAATATAGGGCATTTTCCGCCTTTTTGACTCAAAATAAGTGCAATTTCTGCCTTTTCCCCAAAAATAAACGGAATTTCTCTCTTTTTGCCCCAAAATAAGGGGAATTTCTGACTTTTTGCCCTGAAATAAGTGAAATTTCTAAAATTTTTCCCCAAAATAAGGGAAATGTCTGCTTTTTGCCAGAAATAAGGGGAATTTCTGCCTTTTTGCTCCAAAATAGGGGGAATTTCAGCCTTTTTTTCTCAAAATAAGGGGAATTTCTGCCTTTTGCCCCAAAATATGGGAAATTTCTTTCTTTTTCCCACAAAATAAGAAAAATTTCTGCAATTTTGTACCAAAAAAAGAAATTTCTGCCTTTTTGCCCCAAAAAAAAAGAAATTCCTGCCTTTTTTCCCTGAAATAAGTGAAATTTCTGCAATTTTGTCCTAAAATAAGGGAAATTTCTGCAATTTTGCCCCAAAATAAGGGAAATTTCTGCAATTTTGCCCCAAAGTAAAGAAAATTTCTGCAATTTTGCCCTAAAATAAGGGGAATTTCAGCATTTTTTCCTTAAAATAAGGAGAATTTCGGCCTTTTGACCCAAAATATGGGGAATTTCTGCTTTTTTGCACACGAAAAAAAGAGATTTTCTGTCTTTTTGTCCCAAAATAAGAAGAATTTTAGCCATTTGCCCGAAAATTATGAGAATTTCTGCAATTTTTCTTCAAAATACGGAAAATTTATTCCTTTTAGCGCCAAAATAAAGGGAATTTCTGCATTTTCCCCCAATATTTGGAAATTTCTGCATTTTACCTCTAAATAAAAGAAATTTCTGCATTTTACCTCAAAATAAGAAGAATTTCTGACTTTTACCCCAAAATATTGGGAATTTCTGCCTTTTTGTTCCAAAATAAAGCAAATTTCTTCAATTTTGTACCATAATAAAAGAAATTTCTACTTTTTGCCCCGAAATAGGGGGAATTTCTGACTTTTTACCCTGAAATAAATGAAATTTGTGCAATTTTGCCCGAAAATAAATGAAATTTGTGCCTTTTTGCCCCAAAATAATGGGAATTTCTGCCTTTAGCCCCAAAAAATGGGAAATTTCAGGATTTTACCTCAAAATAAAGGGAATTTCTGCCTTTTTGCCCTGAAATATATGAAATTTCTGCAATTTTACCTTAAAATAAGGTGAATTTCTGCCTTTTTGCCCCAAAATAATGGGAATGTCTGCATTTTTGCCTCAAAATAAGAAAAATTTTTGCTTTTTTTTCTGAAATAAGTGAAATTTCTGCAATTTTGCCCTAAAATAAGGGAGATTTCTGCAATTTTTCCCCATAATAAAGAAAATTTCTGCAATTTTGCCGCAAAATAAGGGGAATTTCTTTTTTTGCCCCCAAATAAAGCAAATTTCTGCAATTTTGCAACAAAATAAGAGGAATTTCTGTTTTTTGCCCCCAAATAAGGGAAATTTCTGCAATTTTGCCCTAAAATAACGGGAATTTCTGCCATTTGCCCCAAAATAAGTGGAATTTCTGCCTTTTTGCCACAAAATGAAGAAAATTACTGCATGTTTTATGCCAAAATTAGGTGAATTTCTGCAATTTTGCTCCAAATTACGAGGATTTTCTGCCTTTTTCGCCGAAAATAAGGGGAATTTCTGCCATTTTGCCGTGAAATAAGTGAAATTTCTGCAGTTTTACCCCAAAATAAGGGAAATTTCTGCCTTTTAGCCCCAAAATTAGGGGAATTTCTGCCCTTTTGCCGCAAAATAAGGGGAATTTCAGCATTTTTTTCCTCAAAATAAAAGGAATTTCTGCCTTTTGCCCCAAAATATGGGGAATTTCTGTCTTTTTTTCCAAAATAAGAAAAATTTCTGCCATTTTGTACCAAAATAAAAGAAATTTCTGCCTTTTTGCCCCTAAATAAGAGAAATTGCTGCCTTTTTTCTTTGAAATAAGTGAAATTTTGCAATTTTGCCCCAAAATAAAGGAAATTTCTGCAATTTTGCCCCAAAATAATGAAAATTTCTGCAATTTTGCCCCAAAGTAAAGGAAATTTCTGCAATTTTGCCCCAAAATAAGGGGAATTTCAGCCTTTTTTCCTTAAAATAAGGGGAATTTCTTCCTTTTGACCCAAAATATGGGGAATTTCTGCCTTTTTGCACCCGAAAATAGGAGATTTTCTGTCTTTTTGCACCAAAATAAGGAGAATTTCAGCCATTTGCCCGAAAATTATGAGAATTTCTGCAATTTTTCTTCAAAATACGGAAAATTTATTCCTTTTAGCCCCAAAATAAAGGGAATTTCTGCATTTTCCCACAATATTAGGGGAATTTCTGTATTTTACCTCTAAATAAAAAAATTTCTGCATTTTACCTCAAAATAAGAAGAATTTCTTACTTTTACCCCAAAATATGGGGAATTTCTGCCTTTTTGTTCCAAAATAAAGAAAATTTCTTCAATTTTGTACCATAATAAAAGAAATTTCTCCTTTTTGCCCCAAAATAAGCGGAATTTCTGACTTTTTACCCTGAAATAAATGAAATTTCTGCAATTTTGCCTGAAAATAAGGGAAATTTGTGCCTTTATGCCCCAAAATAAGAGGATTTTCTGCCTTTTGCCCCAAAATATGGGGAATTTCAGCATTTTACCTCAAAATAAGGGGAATTTCTGTCTTTTTGCTCTGAAATATATGAAATTTCTGTAATTTTACCCCAAAATAAGGTAAATTTCTGCCTTTTTGCCCCAAAATAATGGGAATTTCTGCCTTTTTGCCCCAAAATAAAAAAAATTGTTTTTTTTTTCTGAAATAAGTGAAATTTCTGCAATTTTGCCCTAAAATAAGGGAAATATCTGCAATTTTTCCCCATAATAAAGCAAATTTCTGCAATTTTGCCCCAAAATAAAGAGAATTTCTGTTTTTGCCCCCAAATAAGGGAAATTTCTGCAATTTTGCCCTAAAATAAGGGGAATTTCTGACATTTGCCCCAAAATAAGGGGAATTTCTGCCTTTTTGCCACAAAATAAAGAAAATTACTTCATGTTTTACCCCAAAAGTAGGTGAATTTCTGCAATTTTGCTCCAAAAAACGAGGATTTTCTGCATTTTTCGCCGAAAATAAGGGGAATTTCTTCCATTTTGCCGCGAAATAATTGAAATTTCTGCAGTTTTACCCCAAAAAAAGGGGAATTTCTTCCTTTTTGATCAAAAATTAGGGGAATTAGTGCAATTTTGCTGCAAAATACGGGTCATGTCTGCCTTTTTGCCCGAAATTAAGTGGTATTTCTGCCTTTTTGTCCGGAAATAAGTGAAATTTTTGCAATTTGAGCCAAAAATTAGGAATTCCATTTTTGCCCCAAAATAAGAGAAATTTCTGCCATTTTGCACTGAAATATTTGAAATTTCTGCAATTTTACCCTAAAATAAGGGGAATTTCTGCCTTTTTGCCCCAAAATATAAGGAATTTCTGCCTTTTTGCCCCAAAATAAGGAAAATTTCTGCAATTTTGCCCCAAAATAAGGGGAATTTCTTCCTTTTTACTTCAAAATAAAAGGAATTTCTGCCTTTTTACCTGAAAATAAGTGAATTTCCTGCAATTTTGCCTCAAATAAGGGAAATTTCTGCAATTTTGCCCCAAAATAAGGTAAATTCCTGCAATTTTGCCCCAAAATAAGTAGAATTTCTGAGTTTGGCCCCAAAATATAGAGAATTTTTGCCTTTTTGCCCCACAATTATGGGAATTTCTGCAATTTTGCTCCAAAATACGTGGAATTTCTGCCTTTTTACCCAAAAATAAGGGGAATGAATACCTTTTTGCCATAAAAAAGCTAAATTTCTTCATTTTTGCTCCAAAATAAGGGGAATTTCTGTTTATATGCCTCTAAATAAGTGGAATTTCTGTCTTTTTCCCCCAAATCAAAAAGAATTCCTGTCTTTTTTGCCCCAAAATAAGGAAAATTTCTGACTTATTACCCTGAAATAAGTGAAATTTCTGCAATTTTGCCCCAAAATAAGCGAAATTTCTGCCTTTTTGCCCCCAAATAAAGGGAATTTCAGCCTTTTTACCTAAAAATAAGGGGAATTTCTGCATTTTGCCACAAAATATTAGGAATTTCTGCTTTTTGCCCCAAAATAAGGAAAGTTTCTACTTTTTTTTCTCTGAAATAAGTGAAATTTTTTCAATTTTGCCCCAAAATATGTGAAATTTCTGAGTTTTGCCCCAAAATAAGGAGAATTTCTGTGTTTTTGCCTGAACATATAGGGATTTTCTGCCTTTTTGCCCCACAATTAGAAGATTTTCTAAAATTGTGCTCCAAAATATGAGGAATTTCTGCTTTTTTGCCCGAAAATAAGGGGAATGTATACCTTTGCCATAAAAAAGAGAAATGTCTTCATTTTTGCCCCAAAATAAGAGGAATTTCTTCCTTTTTACCTCAAAATAAGTGAAATTTCTGCCTTTTTACCCAAAAATAAATGGAATTTCTGTCTTTTTGCCCCAAAATAGAAGGAATTTTTGAATTTTGCCCAGAAATAAGTGAAATTTCTGCAATTTTGCCCCAAAATAAGGGAAATTTCTGCCTTTTGCCATAAAATAAAGGGAATTTCTGTCTTTTTGCCCCAACATAAGGGGAATTTCAGCATTTTACCTCATAATAAGGGGAATCTCTGCATTTTTGCCCCAAAATATGGGGAATTTCTGCATTTTTGCCCCAAAATAAAGAAAATTTCTACAATTTTGTACCAAAATAAAAGAAATTTCTGCCTTTTTGCCCCAAAATAAGAGAAATTTCTGAGTTTTTTTCTTTGAAATAAGTGAAATTTCTGCAATTTTGCCCCAAAATAAGGGAAATTTTTGCAATTATTTTCCATAATAAGGGAAATTTTTGCAATTTTGCCCTAAAATAAGGGGAATTTCTGTTTTTGCCCCCAAATAAGGGAAATTTCTGCAATTTTATCCTAAAATAAGGGGAATTTCTGCCTTTTTGCCACAAAATAAGAAATATTTCTGCAAGTCTGTAACAAGATAGAAGAAATTTCTAGAATTTTGCCCCAAAATAAGGGAAATTTCTGATTTTTGCCCCAAATTAAGGAGAATTTCTATATTTTTGTCCCAAAATAAAGGGAATTTCTGCCTTTTTGCCCCAAAATTAGGAGAGTTTCTTCAATTTTGCTTCAAAATACAGGAAATTTCTTCCTCTTTTCCCGAAAATAAGGGGAACTTCTGCCTTTTTGCCCAAATAAAGGGAATTTCTGCATTTTTGCCCCAATATTAGGGGAATTTCTGCAATTTTGCTCCAAAATACGGAGAAATTCTGCCTTTTTACTCAAAATTAAAAGGATTTTCTTCCTTTTTGCTCCCAAATAAGGGAAATTTCTGCAATTTTATCCCAAAATAAAGGAAATTTCTGCCTTTTTTGCCCCAAAATAAGGGGAATTTCTGCCTTTTTGCCCTGAAATATGTGAAATTTCTGCAATTTTACCCCAAAATAATGTGAATTTCTGTTTTTTGCCCATAAAATAATAGAAATTTCTGCCTTTTTGCCCCAAAATAAGAAAATTTATTGCTTTTTTCTCTGAAATAAGTGAAATTTCTGCAATTTTGCCCTAAAATAAGGGAAATTTCTGCAATTTATTTCCATAATAAGGAAAATTCCTGCAATTTTGCCCCAAAAGAAGGGGAATTTCTGTTTTTTGCCCCCAAATAAGGGAAATTTCTTCAATTTTGCCCTAAAATAAGGAGAATTTCTGCCTTTTGCCCCAAAACAAGGAGAATTTCTGCCTTTTTGCCCCAAAATAAGAAAATTACTGTATTTTTTACCCCAAAATTAGGTGAATTTCTGCAATTTTGCTCCAAAATACAGGGATTTTCTTCCTTTTTCACCTAAAATAAAGGGAATTTCTGCAATTTTGCCGCGAAATAAGTGAAATTTCTGTAGTATTACCTTAAAATAAGGAAAATTTCTGCCTTTTTGCCCAAAAATTAGGCGAATTTTTGCAATTCTGCTCCAAAATATGGGGAATTTCTGCCTTTTGGCCCGAAAATAAAGGGAATGTATACCTTTATGCCATAAAAAAAGGAAATTTCTTCATTTTTACCCCAAAATAAGGGGATTTTTCAACTTTTTGACTCAAAATAAGTGCAATTTCTGCCTTTTCCCCAAAAATAAACGAAATTTCTGTCTTTTTGCCCAAAAATAAAGGGAATTTCTGACTTTTTTCCCCAAAATAAGAGGAATTTCAGCCTTTTTACCTAAAAATAAGGGGAATTTCTGCCTTTTTGCCCCCAAAATAAAGAGAATTTCTGCATTTTTGCACCAATATTAGGGGAATTTTTGCAATTTTGCTCCAAAATATGGGTCATTGCTGCCTCTTTGCCCAAAATTAAGTGGAATTTCTGCCTTTTTGTCCGAAATACGTGAAATTTCTGCAATTTAGGCAAAAATTAGGGATTTCATCTTTTTGCCCCAAAATAAGGGAAATTTCTGCCATTTTGCCCTGAAATATTTGAAATTTCTGCAATTTTACTCCAATATAAGGGGAATTTCTGCCTTTTTGCCCCAAAATAAGGGAAATTTCTGCCTTTTTTCCCGAAATTAAGTGGAATTTCTGCCTTTCTGTCCCGAAATAAGTGAAATTTCTTCAATTTTAGCCAAAATTAGGGATTTCATCTTTTTGCCCCAAAATAAGGGGAATTTCTGCAATTTTGCCCCAAAATAAATGAAATTTCTGCAATTTGGCCCCAAAATAAGGGAAATTTCTTGAATTTTCCTCCAAAAAAAGAGGAATTTCTGAGTTTTGCCCCAAAATAAGGAGAATTTCTGTCTTTTTGCCACAACATATAGGGAATTTCTGCCTTTTTGCCCCACAATTAGGGGAATTTCTGCAATTTTGCTCCAAAATACGGGGAATTTCTGCATTTTTGCCCAAAAATAAGGGGAATGCATACCTTTTTGCCTTAAAAAGAATAATTTCTTCATTTTTGCTCTAAAATAAGAGGAATTTCTGCCTTTTTACCTCTAAATAAGTGGAATTTCTGTCTTTACCCCCAAAACAAAGGGAATTTCTGTCTTTTTTGCTCCAAAATAAGGAAAATTTCTGACTTATTACCCTGAAATAAGTGAAATTTCTGAAATTTTGCCCCAAAATAAGAAAAATTTCTGCATTTTTCCCTGTAATTTGTGAAATTTCTGCAATTTTACACTAAAATATTTTGAATTTCTGCCTTTTTGCCCCAAAATAATAGGAATTTCTGCCTTTTTGCCCCAAAATAAAAAAAAAATTTGATTTTTTTCTTATAAATAAGTGAAATTTCTGCAATTTTGCCCTAAAATAAGGGAAATTTCTGCAATTTTTCTCCATAATAAGGGAAATTTCTGCAATTTTGTCCGAAAATTAGGGAAATTTCTGTTTTTTGCCCCCAAATAAAGGAAATTTCTGCAATTTTGCCCTATAATAAAGAGAATTTCTGCCTTTTGCCCCTAAATAAGGAGAATTTCTGCCTTTTTGCCCCAAAATAAAGTAAATTACTGTATTTTATACCCCTAAATTAGGTGAATTTCTGCAATTTTGCTCCAAAATACAGGGATTTTCTGCATTTTTCGCCGAAAATAAGGGGAATTTCTGCCATTTTGCCGCGAAATAAGTGAAATTTCTGCAGTTTTACTCCAAAATAAGGGGAAATTCTGTCTTTTTGCACCAAAATAGGGGGAATTTCTGACTTTTTGCCCGAAAATAAGGGGAATTTCAGCCTTTTTACCTCAAAATAAGGGGAATTTCTGACTTTTGGCCCCAAAATATGGGGAATTTCTGCCTTTTTACACCAAAATAAAAAAAATTTCTGCAATTTTGTACCAAAATAAAAGAAATTTCTGCCTTTTTGCCCCAAAATAAAAAAATTTCTGCCTTTTTTCTGAAATAAGTGAAATTTCTGCAATTTTGCCCCAAAATAAGGGAAATTTCTGCAATTTTGCACCAATGTAAAGGAAATTTCTGCAATTTTGCCCCAAAATAAGGGGAATTTCTGACTTTTTGCTCCCGAAAAAAGGAGATTTTCTGTATTTTGCCCCAAAATTATGAGAATTTCTGCAATTTTGCTTCAAAATACGGTTAATTTCTGCCTTTTAGCCCCAAAATAAAGGGAATTTCTGCATTTTCCCCCAATATTTGGGGAATTTCTGCATTTTACCTCTAAATAAGGGAAATTTCTGCATTTTACTGCAAAATAAGAAGAATTTCTGCCTTTTACCCCAAAATATGGGGAATTTCTGGGTTTTTGTTCCAAAATAAGGAAAATTTCTTCAATTTTGTACCATAATAAAAGAAATTTCTGCTTTTTGCCCCAAAATAAATGAAATTTCTGCAATTTTGCCCAATATAAGGGAAATTTCTGCCTTTTTGCCCCCGAATAAGGGGAATTTCAGCCTTTTTACCTGAAGATAAAAGAAATTTCTGAATTTTGGCACAAAATATTAGGAATTTCTACTTTTTTGCCGCATAATAAGGAAAATTTCTGCTTTTTCCCCTGAAATCAGTGAAATTTCTGCAATTTTGCCCCAAAATAAGTAAAATTTCTGCAATTTTGCCCCAAAATAAGAGAAATTTCTGGAATTTTGCCCCAAAATAAGTGGAATTTCTGAGTTTTGCCCCAAAATAAAGAGAATTTCTGCCTTTTTGCCCCACAGTTAGTGAAATTTCTGCAATTTTGCCCTAAAATAAGAGAAATTTCTGCAATTTTGCTTCAAAATAAGGGGAATTTCTGTTTTTTGCCCCACAATTAGTTAAATTTCTGCAATTTTGCCCCAAAATATGGGGAATTTCTGCCTTTTGCCCCAAAATATGGGGAATTTCTTCCTTTTTGTCCAAAAATAAAAGAATGCATAACTTTTTGCCATAAAAAAGAGAAATTTCTTCATTTTTGCTCCAAAAGAAGGGGAACTTTTGCCTTTTTGCCTCTAAATAAGTGGAATTTCTGTCTTTTTCCCCAAAAACATAGAGAATTTCTATCTTTTTTGCCCCAAAATAAGGAAAATTTCTGACTTATTACCCTGAAATAAGTGAAATTTCTTCAAATTTGCCCCAAAAAATAGAAATTTCTGCCTTTTACCCTAAAATATGGGGAATCTCAGGATTTTACCTCAAAATAAGGGAAATTTCTGATTTTTGCACCAAAATATCGAGAATTTCTGCCTTTTTGCCCCAAAATAAGGAAAATTTCTGCTTTTTTTCCCTGAAATAAGTGAAATTTCTTCAATTTTGCCCGAAAATAAGTGAAATTTCTTCAATTTTTCCCCAAAATAATTGAAATTTCTGGAATTTTGCCCCAAAATAGGTGGAATTTCTGAGTTTTGCCCCTAAATAAGGAGAATTTCTGCCTTTTTGCCCTACAATTAGGGGAATTTCTGCAATTTTGCTCCAAAATACAAGGAATTTCTGCCTTTTTGCCCAAAAATAAGGGGAATGCATACCTTTATTGCCATAAAAAGGGAAATTTCTTCATTTTTGCCACAAATTAAGGGAAATTTCTGCCGTTTTGCCCTGAAATATGAGAAATTTCTGCAATTTTAGGCCAAAATAGGGTGAATTTCTGCCTTTTTGCCCCAAAATAAGGGGAATTTATGTTTTTTTGCCCCCAAATAAGAAAAATTTCTGCAATTTTGGCCTAAAATAAGGGGATTTTCTTCCTTTTGCCCCAAAATAAGGGGAATTTCTGCCTTTTTGCCCCAAAATAAGAAAAATTTTTGCTTTTTTTCTCTGAAATAAGTGAAATTTCTGCAATTTTGCTCTAATATAAGAAAATTTCTGCAATTTTTTTCCATAATAAGGGAATTTTCTGCAATTTTGCCCCAAAATAAGGGGAATTTCTGTTTTTTTGCCCCCAAATAAGGGAAATTTCTGCAATTTTGCACTAAAATAAGGGAAATTTCTGCCTTTTTGCCTCAAAATAAAGAATATTACTGTATTATTTACCCCAAAATTAGGTGAATTTCTGCAATTTTGCTTCAAAATACAGGGATTTTCTGCCTTTTTCGCCGAAAATAAGGGGAATTTCTGCCATTTTGCTGCGAAATAAGTGAAATTTCTGCAGTTTTACCCCAAAATAAGGGGAATTTCTGCATTTTTGCCCCAAAATAGGGGGAATTTCTGACTTTTTGCCCTGAAATAAATGAAATTTCTGCAATTTTGCCCTATAATAAGGGAAATTTGTGTTTTTTTGCACCAAAATAAGGGGAATTTCTGCCTTTTGCCCCAAAATATGAGGAATTTCAGCAGTTTACCTCAAAATGAGGAGAATTTCAGAATTTTTGCACCAAAATAAGAAGAATGCATACCTTTTTGCCATAAAAAGGGGAAATTTCTTCATTTTTGCTCCAAAATAAGGGGAATTTCTGCCTTTTGCCCCAAAATATGGAGAATTTCTGCCTTTTTGCCCGAAAATAATAGAATGCATACCTTTTTGCCATAAAAAAAATTTCTTCATTTTTGCTCCAAAATAAGGAGAATTTCTGCTTTTTTGCCTCTAAATAAGTGGAATTTCTGTCTTTTTCCCCCAAAACAAAGAGAATTTCTGTCATTTTTGCCCCAAAATAAGGAAAATTTCTGACTTATTACCCTGAAATAAGTGAAATTTCTGAAATTTTGCCCGAATATAAGGGAAATTTCTGCCTTTTTGCCCCCAAATAAGGGGAATTTCAGCCTTTTTATCTCAAAATAAGGGGAATTTCAGAATTTTGGCATAAAATATTAGGAATTTCTGCCTTTTTGCCCCAAAATAAGGAAAATTTCTGCCTTTTTTCCCTGAAATAAGTGAAATGTCTGCAATTTTGGCCCAAAATAAGTAAAATTTCTGCAATTTTGCCCCAAAATAAGGGAAATTTCTGGAATTTTGCCCCAAAACAAGTGGAATTTCTGAGTTTTCCCCCATAATAAAAAGAATTTCTGCCTTTTTGCGCCACAATTAGTGAAATTTCTGCAATTTTGCCCTTATATAAGGGAAATTTCTGCAATTTTTCCCCATAATAAGGGAAATTTCTGCAATTTTGCCCCAAAATAAGGGGAATTTCTGCCTTTTGCCACAAAATATGGGGAATTTCTGCCTTTTCGTCAGAAAATAAGAAGAATGCATACCTTTTTGCCATAAAAAAGGGAAATTTCTTCATTTTTGCTCAAAATAAGGGGAACTTTTGCCTTTTTGCCTCTAAATAAGTGGAATTTCTGTCTTTTTCCGCCAAAACAAAGGGAATTTCTGTCTTTCTTGCCCCAAAATAAGGAAAATTTTTGACTTATTACTCTGAAATAAGTGAAATTTCTGCAAATTTGCCCCAAAATAAGGGAAATTTCTGCCTTTTTGCCCCCAAATAAGGGGAATTTCAGCCTTTTTACCTCAAAATAAGGGAAATTTCTGCATTTTTGCAACAAAATATTAGGAATTTCTGCATTTTTGCCACAAAATATTAGCAATTTCTGCCTTTTTGCCCCAAAATAAGGAAAATTTCGGCCTTTTTTCTCTGAAATAAGTTAAATTTCTGCAATTTTGCCCCAAAATAAGTGAAATTTCTGCAATTTTGCTCCAAAATTAGGGAAATTTCTGGAATTTTGCCCCAAAACAAGTGGAATTTCTGAGTTTAGCCCCAAAATAAGGAGAATTTCTGCCTTTTTGCCCCCCAATTAGGGGAATTTCTGCAATTATGCTCCAAAATACGGGGAATTTCTGCCTTTTTGCCCGATAATAAGGGGAATGCATACATTTTTGCCATAAAAAAGGGAAATATCTTCATTTTTGCCACAAATTAAGGAAAATTTCTTCCTTTTTGCCCTGAAATATGTGAAATTTCTGCAATTTTAGCCCAAAATAAGGTGAATTTCTGCATTTTTGCCCCAAAATAATGGGAATTTCTGCCTTTTTGCCCCAAAATAAGAAAAATTTTTGCTTTTTTGTCTGAAATAAGTGAAATTTCTGCAATTTTGCCCTAAAATAAGGGAAATTTTTGAAATTTTTTCCCCATAATAAGGGAAATTTCTGGAATTTTGCCTCAAAATAAGGGGAATTTCTGTTTTTTTGCTACCAATTAATGGAAATTTCTGCAAATTTGCCCTAAAATAAGTGGAGTTTCTGCTTTTTTGCCTCTAAATAAGTGTAATTTCTGTCTTTTTCCCCCAAAACAAAGGGAATTTCTGTCATTTTTGCCCCAAAATAAGGACAATTTCTGCCTTTTTTCCCTGAAATAAGTGAAATTTCTGCAATTTTGCCCCAAAAAAGGGAAATTTCTGCCTTTTGCCCCAAAATAAGGGGAATTTCAGCATTTTTCCTCAAAATAAGGGAAATTTCTGATTTTTGCACCAAAATATGGAGAATTTCTGCCTTTTTGCCCCAAAATCAGAAAAATTTCTGCCTTTTTGCTCTGAAATAAGTGAAATTTCTGCAATTTTGCCCCAAAATAAGTAAAATTTCTGCAATTTTGCCCCCAAAAAAAGGAAATTTCTGGAATTTTGCCCCAAAATAAGTGGAATTTCTGAGTTTTGCCCCAAATAATAAGAATTTCTGCCTTTTTGCCTTACAATTACTGAAATTTCTGCAATTTTGCCCCAAAATAAAGGGAATTTCTGCCTTTTGCCCCAAAATATGAGAAATTTCTGCCTTTTTGTCAGAAAATAAGAAGAACGCATACCTTTTTGCCATAAAAAAGGTAAATTTCCTCATTTTGCTCCTAAATAAGGGGAAATTTTGCGTTTTTACCTCTAAATAAGTGGAATTTCTGTCTTTTTCCCCCAAAACAAAGTAAATTTCTGAATTTTTTGCCCCAAAATAAGTAAAATTTCTGACTTATTACCCTGAAATAAGTTAAATTTCTGCAAATTTGCCCCCAAAATGGGAAATTTCTGCCTTTTGCTTCAAAATAAAGGGAATTTCAGAATTTTACCTCAAAATAAGGGAAATTTCTGATTTTTGCACCAAAATATGGAGAATTTCTGCCTTATTGCCCAAAAATAAGGAAAATTTCTGCCTTTTTTCCCTGAAATAAGTGAAATTTCTGCAATTTTGCCCGAAAATAAGTGAAATTTCTGCAATTTTTTCCCAAAATATGGGAAATTTCTGGAATTTTGCCCCAAAATAAGTGGAATTTCTGAGTTTTGCCCCAAAATAAGGAGAATTTCTGCCTTTTTGCCCCACAATTAGGGGAATTTCTGCAATTTTGCTCCAAAATACGAGGAATTTCTGCCTTTTTGCCCGAAAATAAGGGGAATGCATACCTTTTTGCCATAAAAAAGCGAAATTTCTTCATTTTTGCCCCAAATTAAGGGAAATTTCTGCCTTTTTGCCCTGAAATATGTGAAATATCTTCAATTTTAGCCCAAAATAAAATGAATTTCTGCCTTTTTGCCCCAAAATAATGGGAATTTCTGCATTTTTGCCCCAAAATAAGAAAAATTTTTGCATTTTTTCTCTGAAATAAGTGAAATTTCTGCAATTTTGCCCTAAAATAAAGGAAATTTCTGTAATTTTTCCTCATAATAAGGGAAATTTCTGGAATTTTGCCCTAAAATAAGTGGAATTTCTGCTTTTTTGCCTCTAACTAAGTGGAATTTCTGTCTTTTTCCCCCAAAACAAAGGGAATTTCTGTCATTTTTGCCCCAAAATAAGGAAAATTTCTGACTTATTACCCTAAAATAAGTGAAATTTCTGCAATTTTGCCCCAATATAAGGGAAATTTCTGCCTTTTTGGCCCCAAATAAGGGGAATTTCAGCCTTTTTACCTCAAAATAAGGGAATTTCTGAAATTTGGCCCAAAATATTAGGAATTTCTGCCTTTTTGCCCCAAAATAAAAAAATTTCTGCCTTTTTTCCATGAAATAATTGAAATTTCTGCAATTTTTCACCAAAATAAGTAAAATTTCTGCAATTTTGCCTCAAAATAAGGAAAATTTCTGGAATTTTGCCCCAAAATAAGTGGAATTTCTGAGTTTTGCCCCAAAATAAGGAGATTTTCTGCCGTTTTGCCACACAATTAGTGAAATTTCTGCAATTTTGCCTTAAAATAACAGAAATTTCTACAATTTTTCCCCATAATAAGGGAAATTTCTGCAATTTTGCTTCAAAATAAGGGGAATTTCTTTTTTTTGCCCCACAATTAGTGAAATTTCTGCAATTTTGCCCCAAAATAAGGGAAATTTCTGGAATTTTGCCCCAAAACAAGTGGAATTTCTGAGTTTTGCCCGAAAATAAGGATAATTTCTGCCTTTTGCCCCACAATTAGGGGAATTTCTGCAATTTTGCTCCGAAATACGGGGAATTTCTGCCTTTTTGCCCGAAAATAAGGGGAATGCATACCTTTTTGCCATAAAAAAAAGAAATTTCTTTACTTTTGCCCCAAATTAAGGGAAATTTCTGCCTTTTTGCCCTGAAATATGTGAAATTTCTGCAATTTTAGCCCAAAATAAGGTGAATTTCTGCCTTTTTGCCCCAAAATAATGGGAATTTCTGCCTTTTTGCCCCAAAATACGTGGAATTTCTGAGTTTTGCTCCAAAATAATGAGAATTGATGCCTTTTGCCCCACAATTAGGGGAATTTCTGCAATTTTGCTCCAAAATACGGGGAATTTCTGCCTTTGTGCCCGAAAATAAGGGGAATGCATACCTTTTTGCCATAAAAAACAGAAATTTCTTCATATTTGCCCCAAATTAAGGGAAATTTCTGTCTTTTTGCCCTGAAATATATGAAATTTCTGCATTTTTAGCCCAAAATAAGGTGAATTTCTGCCTTATTGTTCCAAAATAATGGGAATTTCTGCCTTTTTGCCCCAAAATGGGAAAAATTTTTGCCTTTTTTCTCTGAAATAAGTGAAATTTCTTCAATTTTGCCCTAACATAAAGGAAATTTCTGCAATTTTTCCCTATAATAAGGGAAATTTCTGGAATTTTGCCCCAAAATAAGGGGAATTTCTGAATTTTTGTCCCCAAATAAGGAAAGTTTCTGCAATTTTCCCCTAAAATAAAAGGAATTTTTGCTTTCTTGCGTCTAAATAAGTGGAATTTCTGTCTCTTTCCCCTAAACAAAGGGAATTTCTGTCATTTTTGCCCCAAAATAAGGAAAATTTCTGACTTATTACCCTAAAATAAGTGAAATTTCTGCAAATTTGCCCCAAAAATAGGGAAATTTCTGCCTTTTGCCCCAAAATAAAGGGAAATTCAGCATTTTATTTCAAAATAAGAGAACTTTCTGATTTTTGCACCAAAATATGGAGAATTTCTGCCTTTTTGCTCCAAAATAAGGAAAATTTCTGCCTTTTTTCCCTGAAATAAGTGAAATTTCTGCAATTTTCCCCAAAATAAGTAAAATTTCTGCAATTTTGCCCCAAAATATGGGGAATTTCAACATTTTACCTCAAAATAAGGGAAATTTCTGATTTTTGCCCGAAAATATTGAGAATTTCTGCCTTTTTGCTCCACAATTAGTGAAATTTCTGCAATTTTGCCCTAAAATAAGAGAAATTTCTGCCTTTTGCCCCCAAAAATGGGAAATTTCTGCCTTTTTTCCGAAAATAAGAAGAATGCATAACTTTTTGCCTTAAAAAAGGGAAATTTCTTCATTTTCCTCCAAAATAAGGGGAACTTTTGCCTTTTTACCTCTAAATAAGTGGAATTTCTGTATTTTTCCCAAAAAACAAAGGAAATTTCTGTCTTTTTTGCCCCAATATAAGAAAAATTTCTGACTTATTACCCTGAAATAAGTGAAATTTCTGCAAATTTGCTCCAAAAATAGGGAAATTTCTGCCTTTTGCCCCAAAATAAGGGGAATTTCAGCATTTTACCTCAAAATATAAGAAATTTCTGATTTTTGCACCAAAATATGGAGAATTTCTGCCTTTTTGCCCCAAAATAAGAAAATTTCTGCCTTTTTTCCCTGAAATAAGTGAAATTTCTGCAATTTTGCCCGAGAATAAGTAAAATTTCCGCAATTTTGCCCCAAAATAAGGGAAATTTCTGGAATTTTGCCCCAAAATAAGTGGAATTTCTGAGTTTTGCCCTAAAATAAGGAGAATTTCTTCCTTTTTGCCCCTCAATTAGGGGAATTTCTGCAATTTTGCTCTAAAATACAGGGAATTTCTGCATTTTTGCCCGAAAATAAGGGGAATGCATACCTTTTTGCCATAAAAAAACAAAAATTTCTTCATTTTTGCCCCAAATTAAGGGAAATTTCTGCCTTTTTGCTCTGAAATAAGTGAAATTTCTGCAATTTTGCCCTAAAATAAAAGAAATTTTTGCAATTTTTCCCCATAATAAAGGAAATTTCTGGAATTTTGGCCTAAAATGAGGGGAATTTCTGGTTTTTTGCCCCCAAATAATGGAAATATCTGCAATTTTGCCCTAAAATATGGGGAATTTCTGCTTTTTTGCCTCTAAATAAGTGGAATTTCAGTCTTTTTCCCCAAAAACAAAGGGAATTTCTGTCATTTTGCCCCAAAATAAAGAAAATTTCTGACTTATTACCCTGAAATAAGTGAAATTTCTGCAATTTCCCCAATATAAGGGAAATTTCTGCATTTTTGCCCCCAAATATGGGGAATTTCAGCCTTTTTACCTCAAAATAAGGGGAATTTCTGAATTTTGGCCCAAAATATTAGGAAATTCTGCCTTTTTTCCAAAATAAGGAAAATTTCTGCTTTTTTTCCTTGAAATAAGTGAAATTTCTGCAATTTTGCCCCAAAATAAGTAAAATTTCTGCAATTTTGCCCCAAAATAAGGAAAATTTCTGGAATTTTGCCCTAACATAAGTGGAATTTCTGAGTTTTGCCCCAAAATAAGGAGAATTTCTGCCTTTTTGCCCCACAATTAGTGAAATTTCTGCAATTTTGCCCTAAAATAAGAGAAATTTCTGCAATTTTTCCCCATAATAAGGGAAATTTCTCCAATTTTGCTTCAAAATAAGAGGAATTTCTGTTTTTTGCCCCACAATTAGGGAAATTTCTGCAATTTTGCCTTAAAATAAGGGGAATTTCTGCATTTTGCCCCAAAATATGGGGAATTTATGCCTATTTGTCCAAAAATAATAAGAATGCATAGCTTTTTGCCATAAAAATGGGAAATTTCTTCATTTTTGCTCCAAAATTAGTGGAAATTTTGCCTTTTTGCCTCTAAATAAGTGGAATTTCTGTCTTTTTTCCCTAAAACAAAGGGAATTTCTGTTTTTTTTGCCCCAATATAAGGAAAATTTCTGAATTATTACCCTGAAATAAGTGAAATTTCGGCAAATTATCACCCAAATAAGGGAAATTTCTGCCTTTTTTCCCCCTAAATAATGGGAATTTCAGCCTTTTTACCTCAAAATAAGGGAAATTTCTGCATTTTTGCAACAAAATATTAGGAATTTCTGCATTTTTGCCACAAAATATTAGAAATTTCTGCCTTTTTGCACCAAAATAAAAAAAATTTCTGCCTTTTTTTTCCTGAAATAAGTGAAATTTCTGCAATTTTGCCCCAAAATAAGTGAAATTTCTGCAATTTTGCCTTAAAATAAGGGAAATTTCTGGAATTTTGCCCCAAAATTAGTGGAATTTCTGAGTTTTGCCCCAAAATAAGGATAATTTCTGCCTTTTTGCCCCACAATTAGGGAAATTTCTGCAATTTTGCTCCAAAATACGGGGAATTTCTGCCTTTTTGCCCGAAAATAATAAGAATGCATAACTTTTTGCCATAAAAAAAGGAAATTTCTTCATTTTTGCCCCAAATTAAAGGAAATTTCTGCCTTTTTGCCTTGAAATATGTGAAATTTCTGCAATTTTAGCCCAAAATAAGGTGAATTTCTGCCTTTTTGCCCCAAAATAATGGGAACTTCTGCCTTTTTGCCCCAAAATAAGAAAAATTTTTTCCTTTTTTCTCTGAAATAAGTGAAATTTCTGCAATTTTGCACTAAAATAAAAGAAATTTCTGCAATGTTTCCCTATAATAAGGTAAATTTTGGGAATTTTGCGTGAAAATAAGGGGAATTTCTAGTTTTTTTTGCCCCCAAATAAGGGAAATTTCTGCAATTTTGCCTTAAAATAATGGGAATTTCTGCGTTTTTTGCCTCTAAATAAGTGGAATTTCTGTCTTTTTCTCCCAAAACAAAGGGAATTTCTGTCATTTTTGCCCCAAAATAAGGAAAATTTCTGACTTATTACCCTGAAATAAGTAAAATTTCTGCAATTTTGCCCCAATATAAGAGAAATTTCTGCCTTTTTGCCACCAAATAAGTGGAATTTCAGCCTTTTTACCTCAAAATAAAGGAGAATTTCTGAATTTTGGCCCAAAATTAGGAAAATTTCTGATTTTTTCCCTGAAATAAGTGAAATTTCTGCTATTTTGAACAAAAATATGTAAAATTTCTGCAATTTTGCCCCAATATAAGGGAAATTTTTAAAATTTTGCCCCAAAATAAGTGGAATTTCTGAGTTTTGCCCCAAAATAAGGAAAATTTCTGCCTTTTTGCGCCACAATTAGTGCAATTTCTGCAATTTTGCCCTAAAATAAGGGAAATTTCTGCAATTTTTCCTCATAATAAGAAAAATTTCTGCAATTTTGCCCCAAAATAAGGGGAATTTCTTTTTTTTGCCCCACAATTAGGGAAATTTCTGCAATTTTGCCCAAAAATAATGGGAATTTCTGCCTTTTGCCCCAAAATATGGGGAATTTCTGCCTTTTGTCTGAAAATGAGAAGAATGCATACCTTTTTGCCATAAAAAAAGGGAAATTTCTTCATTTTTGCTCCAAAAAAGGGAACTTTTGCCTCTTTGCCTCTAAATAAGTGGAATTTCTGTCTTTTTCTCCCAAAACAAAGGGAATTTCTGTCTTTTTTGCCCCAAAATAAGGAAAATTTCTGACTTATAACCCTGAAATAAGTAAAATGTCTGCAAATTTGCCCCAAAATAAGAAAAATTTCTGCCTTTTTGCCCCCAAATAAGGGGAATTTCAGCCTTTTTACCTCAAAATAAGGAAAATTTCTGCAATTTTGCCCCAAAATAAGTGAAATTTCTGCAATTTTGCCCCAATATAATAGAAATTTCTGCAATTTTGCCCCAAAATAAGTGGAATTTCTGAGTTTTGCCCCAAAATAAGAAGAATTTATGCCTTTTTTCCCCACAATTAAGAAAATTTCTGCAATTTTGCTCTAAAATACGGGGAATTTCTGCCTTTTTGCCCGAAAATAAGTGGAATGCATATCTTTTTGCCATAAAAAAGAGAAATTTCTTCATTTTTGCCCAAAATTAAGGGAAATTTCTGCCGTTTTGCCCTGAAATATGTGAAATTTCTGCAATTTTAGCCCAAAATAAGGTGAATTTCTGCCTTTTTGCCCCAAAATAATGGGAATTTCTGCCTTTTTGCCCCAAAATAAGAAAATTTTTTTCCTTTTTTCTCTGAAATAAGTAAAATTTCTGCAATTTTGCCCTAAAATAAAGGATATTTCTGCAATTTTTCCCGATAATAAGGGAAATTTCTGGAATTTTGCCCCAAAATAAGGGGACTTTCTGTTTTTTTTGCCCACAAATAAGGGAAATTTCTGCAATTTTGCCCTAAAATAAGCGGAATTTCTGCTTTTTTGCCTGTAAATAAGTGGAATTTCTGTGTTTTACCCCCAAAACAAAGGGAATTTCTGTCATTTTTGCCCCTAAATAAGGAAAATTTCTGACTTATTACCCTGAAATAAGTAAAATTTCTCCAATTTTGCCTTAATATAAGGGAAATTTCTGCCTTTTTGCCACCAAATAAGTGGAATTTCAGCCTTTTTACCTCAAAATAAAGGAGAATTTCTGAATTTTGGCCCAAAATATTAGGAATTTCTGCCTTTTTGCCCCAAAATTAGGAAAATTTCTGCTTTTTTCCCTGAAATAAGTGAAATTTCTGCTATTTTGAACAAAAATATGTAAAATTTCTGCAATTTTGCCCCAATATGAGGGAAATTTCTTAAATTTTGCCCCAAAATAAGTGGAATTTCTGAGTTTTGTCCCAAAATAAGGAGAATTTCTGCCTTTTTGCCCCACAATTAGTGAAATTTCTGCAATTTTGCCCTAAAATAAGGAAATTTATGCAATTTTTCCCCATAATAAAGGAAATTTCTGCAATTTTGCTTCAAAATAAGGGGAATTTCTGTTTTTTGCCCCACAATTAGGGAAATTTCTGCAATTTTGCCCAAAATTAAGGGGAATTTCTGCCTTTTGCTCCAAAATATGGGGAATTTCTGCCTTTTTGTCCGAAAATAAGAAAAATGCATACCTTTTTGCCATAAAGAAGGGAAATTTGTTCATTTTTGCTCCAAAATAAGGGGAACTTTTGCCTTTTTGCCTCTAAATAAGTGGAATTTCTGTTTTTTTCCTCCAAAACAAAGAGAATTTCTGTCTTTTTTGCCCCAAAATAAGGAAAATTTCTGACTTATTACCATGAAATAAGTGAAATTTCTGCAAATTTACCCCAAAAATAGGGAAATTTCTGCCTTTTGCCCCAAAATAAGGGATATTTCCGCATTTTACCTCAAAATAAGGGGAATTTCTGCATTTTTGCTACAAAATATTAGAAATTTCTGCCTTTTTGCCCCAAAATAAGAAACATTTCTGCTTTTTTTCCCTGAAATAAGTGAAATTTCTGCAGTTTTGCCCCAAAATATGTGAAATTTCTGCAATTTTGCCCCAAAATAAGGGAAATTTATGCAATTTTGCCACAAAATAAGTTGAATTTCTGAGTTTTGCCCCAAAATAAGGAGAATTTCTGCCTTTGTGCCCCACATTAGGGGAATTTCTGCAATTTTGCTCCAAAATACGGGGAATTTCTGCCTTTTTGCCCCAAAATAAGAAAAATTTTTGACTTTTTTCTCTGAAATAAGTGAAATTTCTGCAATTTTGCCCTAAAATAAAGGAAATTTCTGCAATTTTTCCTGATAATAAGGGAAATTTCTGGAATTTTGCCCCAAAATAAGGGGAATTTCTGTTTTTTTACACCAAAATAAGGGGAATTTCTGCATTTTGCCTCTAAATAAGTGGAATTTCTGTTTTAGGGAATTTCTGTCATTTTTGCCACAAAATAAAGAATATTTCTGACTTATTACCCTGAAATAAGGGAAATTTCTGCAATTTTGCCCCAATATAAGGGAAATTTCTGCCTTTTTGCCCCCAAATAAGGGGAATTTCAGCCTTTTTACCTCAAAATAAGGGGAATTTCTGAATTTTGGCACAAAATATTAGGAATTTCTGCCTTTTTGCCCCAAAATAAGGAAAATTTCTGCTTTTTCCCTGAAATAAGTGAAATTTCTGCAAATTTGCCCCCAAAAAGGGAAATTTCTGCTTTTTGCCCCAAAATAAGGGGAATTTCTGCATTTTACCTTAAAATAAGAGAAATTTCTGATTTTTGCACCAAAATATGGAGAATTTCTGCCTTTTTGCCCCAAAATAAGAAAAATTTCTGCCTTTTTTCCCTGAAATAAGTGAAATTTCTGCAATTTTGTCCCAAAATAAGTGAAATTTCTGCAATTTTGCCCCAAAATAAGGAAAATTTCTGGAATTTTGCCCCAAAATAAGTGGAATTTCTGAGTTTTGCCCCCAAATAAGGAGAATTTCTGCCTTTTTGCCCCACAATTAGTGAAATTTCTGCAATTTTGCTCTAAAATAAGGGAAATTTCTGCAATTTTTCCTCATAATAAGGGAAATTTCTGCAATTTTGCTTCAAAATAAGGGGAATTTCTGTTTTTTGCCCCACAATTAGGGAAATTTCTGCAATTTAGCCCAAAAATAATGGGAATTTCTGTTTTTTGCCCCAAAATATGGGGAATTTCTGCCTTTTTGTTTGATAATAAGAAAAATGCATATCTTTTTGCCATAAAAAAGGGAAATTTCTCCATTTTTACTCCAAAATAAGGGGAACTTTTGCCTTTTTGCCTCTAAATAAGTGGAATTTCTGTTTTTTTCCCCCAAAACAAAGAGAATTTCTGTCTTTTTTGCCCCAAAATAAGGGAAATTTCTGACTTATTACCATGAAATAAGTGAAATTTCTGCAAATTTGCCCCCAAAATAAGAAAATTTCTGCCTTTTGCCACAAAATAAGGGGAATTTCAGCATTTTACCTCAAAATAAGGGGAATTTCTGCATTTTTGCCACAAAATATTAGGAATTTCTTCCTTTTTGCCTCAAAATAAGGAAAATTTCTGCTTTTTTCCCAGAAATAAGTGAAATTTCTGCAATTTTTCCCCAAAATAAGTGAAATTTCTGCAATTTTGCCCCAAAATAAGAGAAATTTCTGCAATTTTGCCCCAAAATAAGTGGAATTTCTGAGTTTTGCCCCAAAATAAGGAGAATTTCTGTCTTTTTGCCCCATATTAGGGGAATTTCTGCAATTTTGCTCCAAAATACGGGGAATTTCTGCCTTTTTGCCCCAAAATAAGAAAAATTTTTGCTTTTTTTCTCTGAAATAAGTGAAATTTCTGCAATTTTACCCTAAAATAAAAGAAATCTGAAATTTTTCCCCATAATTAAAGAAATTTCTGGAATTTTGCCACCAAAAAAGGGGATTTTCTGTTTTTTTCCCCCAAATAAGAGAAATTTCTGCAATTTTGCCCTAAAATAAGGGGAAATTCTGCTTTTTTGCCTCTAAATGAGTGGAATTTCTGTCTTTTCCCCCCAAAACAAAGAGAATTTCTGTTCTTTTTGCCCCAAAATAAGGAAAATTTCTGACTTATTACCCTAAAATAAGTAAATTTCTGTAATTTTGCCCCAATATAAGAAAAATTTCTGCCTTTTAGCCCCCAAATAAGGGGAATTTCAGCCTTTTTACCTCAAAATAAGGGGAATTTTTGAATTTTGGCACAACATATTAGGAATTTCAGCCTTTTTGCTCCAAAATAAGGAAAATTTCTGCCTTTTTTCTCTGAAATAATTGAAATTTCTGCAATTTTGCACCAAAATAAGTGAAATTTCTGCAATTTTTGGCCCAAAATAAGGGAAATTTCTGGAATTTTGCCCCAAAATAAGTGGAATTTCTGAGTTTTGCCCCAAAATAAGGAGAATTTCTATCTTTTTGCCCCACAATTTGTGAAATTTCTGCAAATTTGCCCTAAAATAAAAAAAATTTTTTGCAATTTTTCCCCATAATAAGGGAAATTTCTGCAACTTTGTCCCAAAATAAGGGGAATTTCTGATTTTTGCCCCAAATTAGGGAAATTTCTGCAATTTTGCCCCAAAATAAGGGGAATTTCTGCCTTTTGCCCCAAATAATGGGGAATTTCAGCATTTTACATCAAAATAAGGGAAATTTCTGATTTTTGCACGAAAATATTAGGAATTTCTGCATTTTTGCCCCAAAATAAAGGGAATTTCTTCATTTTTGCACCAATATTAGAAGAATTTCTGCAATTTTGCTCCAAAATACGGGTCATTTCTGCCTTTTTCCCGAAATTAAGGGGAATTTCTGCCTTTTTGTCCTGAAATAAGTGAAATTTCTTCAATTTTAGCCAAAAATTAGGGATTTCATGTTTTTGCCCCAAAATAAGGGGAATTTCTGCCATTTTGTCCAGAAATATTTGAAATTTCTGAAATTTTACCCCAAAATAAGGGGAATTTCTGCCTTTTTGCTCCAAAATAAGGGCAATTTCAACCTTATTACGTCAAAATAAGGGAAATTTCTGCCTTTTTGCCACAAAATATACAGAATTTCTGCCTTTTTGCCCCAAAATATAGAAAATTTCTGCAATTTTTCCCCAATATAAGGGGAATTTCTCCCTTTTTGCCCCAAAATAAAGGAAATTTCAGCCTTTTTACCTGAAAATAAGTGAAATTTCTGCAATTTTGCCCCAAATAAGGGAAATTTCTGCAATTTTGCCCCAAATAAGAGAAATTTCTGCAATTTTGCCCCAAAATAAGGTAATTTCCTGCAATTTTGCCCCAAAATAAAAAAAAATTTCTGGAATTTTGCCCCAAAATAAAAGGAATTTCTGATTTTTGCCCCAAAATAAAGGGAATTTCTGCCTTTTGCCCTAAAATTAGGGGAATTTCTGAAATTTTGCTCTAAAATACGGGAAATTTCTGCCTTTTTGCCCGAAAATAAAGGGGAATGCATACCTTTTTGCCATAAAAAAGTGAAATTTCTTCATTTTTGCTCCAAAATAAGGGGAATTTCTGCCTTTTTGCCTCTAAATAAGTGGAATTTCTGTCTTTTTCCCCCAAAACAAAGGGAATTTCTGTCTTTTTTGCCCCAAAATAAGGTGAATTTCTGACTTATTACCCTGAAATAAATGAAATTTCTGCAATTTTGCCCCAAAATAAGGGAAATTTCTGCATTTTTGCTTCCAAATAAGGGGAATTTCAGCTTTTTTACCTCAAAATAAGAAGAATTTCTACATTTTTGCCACAAAATATTAGGAATTTCTGCCTTTTTGCCCCAATATAAGGAAAATTTCTGCCTTTTTTCCCTGAAATAAGAGATATTTCTGCAATTTTGCTCGAAAATAAGTGGAATTTCTGAGTTTTGCATCAAAATAAGCCGAATTTCTGTCTTTTTCCCCAACATATATGGATTTTCTGCCTTTTTGCCCCACAATTAGGGAAATTTCTGCAATTATGCTCCAAAATACGGGGAATTTCTGCCTTTTTGCCCGAAAATAAGGGGAATGCATACCTTTTTGCCATATAAAAGAGAAATTTCTTCATTTTTGCTCCAAAATAAGGAAAATTTCTGCCTTTTTGTCTATAAATAAGTGAAATTTCTGTCTTTTCCCCCAAAAACAAAGGGAATTTCTGTCTTTTTTGCCCCAAAGTAAAAGGAATTTCTGACTTATTACCCTGAAATAAGTAAAATTTCTGCAATTTTGCCCCAAAATAAGGGAAATTTCTGCCTTTTTCCCCACAAAAAGGGGAATTTCAGCCTTTTTACCTCATAATAAGGGGAATTTCTGAATTTTTGCCTCTAAATAAGTGGAATTTCTGTCTTTTTCCCGCAAAACAAAGGGAATTTCTGGTTTTTTTTTGCCCCAAAATTAGGAAAATTTCTTACTTATTACCCTGAAATAAGTGAAATTTCTGCAATTTTGCCCCAATATAAGGGAAATTTCTGCCTTTTTGCCCCCAAATAAGGGGAATTTCAGCCTTTTTACCTCAAAATAAGGGGAATTTCTGAATTTTGGCACAAAATATTAGGAATATCTGCCTTTTTCCCCCAAAATAAAGAAAATTTCTGCCTTTTTTCTCTGAAATAAGTGAATTTCTGCAATTTTGCACCAAAATAAGTGAAATTTCTGCAATTTTGCCCCAAAATAAGGGAAATATCTGGAATTTTGCCCCAAAATAAATGGAATTTCTGAGTTTTGCCCCAAAATAAGGAGAATTTCTGCCTTTTTGCCCCACAATTAGTGAAATTTCTGCAATTTTGCCCTAAAATAAAAGAAAATTTTTGCAATTTTTCCCCATAATAAGGGAAATTTCTGCAATTTTGCCCCAAAATAAGGGAAATTTCTGATTTTTGCCCCACAATTAGGGAAATTTCTGCAATTTTGCCCCAAAATAAGGGGAATTTCTGTATTTTGCCCCAAAATATGGGGAATTTCTGCTTATTTGTCCGAAAATAAGAAGAATGCATACCTTTTTGCCATAAAAAAGAGAAATTTCTTCATTTTTGCTCCAAAATAAGGGGAATTTTTGCGTTTTTGCCCCCAAATATGTGGAATATCTGTCTTTTTCCCCCAAAACAACGGAAATTTCTGTCTTTTTTGCCCCAAAATAAGAAAAATTTTTGACTTATTACTCTGAAATAAGTGAAATTTCTGCAAATTTGCCCCAAAATAAGGGAAATTTCTGCCTTTTGCCCCAAAATATTGGGAATTTCAGCATTTTACATCAAAATAAGGGAAATTTCTGATTTTTGAACCAAAATATTAGGAATTTCTGCCTTTTTGCCCCAAAATAAAGGGAATATCTTCATTTTTGCACCAATATTAGGAGAATTTCTGCAATTTTGCTCTAAAATACGGGTAATTTCTCCCTTTTTCCCGAAATTAAGTGGAATTTCTGCCTTTTTGTTCCGAAAAAAGTGAAATTTCTTCAATTTTAGCCAAAAATTAGGGATTTCATCTTTTTGCCCCAAAATAAGGGGAATTTCTGCCATTTTGCCCAGAAATATTTGAAATTTCTGAAATTTTACCCCAAAATAATGGGAATTTCTGCCTTTTTGCCCCAAATTAAGGGGATTTTCAACCTTATTACCTCAAAATAAAGGAAATTTCTGCCTTTTTGCCACAAAATATACGAAATTTCTGCCTTTTTGCCCCAAAATAAGGAAAATTTCTGCAATTTTTCCCCAAAAATAAGGGGAATTTCGCTCTTTTTGCCCGAAAATAAAGGATATTTCAGCCTTTTTACCTGAATATAAGTGATATTTCTGAAATTTTGTCCCAAAAAATGTAAATTTTTGCAATTTTGCCCCAAAATAAAGAAAATTTCTGGAATTTTGCCCCAAAATAAGGGGAATTTCTGATTTTTGCCCCAAAATAAAGAGAATTTCTGCCTTTTGCCCCAAAATTAGGGGATTTTCTGCAATTTTGCTCCAAAATACGGGGAATTTCTGCATTTTTGTCCGAAAATAAAAGAAATGCATACCTTTTTGCCATAAAAAAAGTGAAATTTCTTCATTTTTGCTCTAAAATAAGGGGAATTTCTGCCTTTTTGCCTCTAAATAAGTGGAATTTCTGTCTTTTTCCCCAAAAACAAAGGGAATTTCTGTCTTTTTTGCCCCAAAATAAGGGAAATTTCTGACTTATTACCCTGAAATAAGTGAAATTTCTGCAATTTTGCCCCAAAATAAGGGGAATTTCTGCATTTTTGCTTCCAAATAAGGGGAATTTCAGACATTTAACCTAAAAATAAGGAAAATTTCTGCATTTTTGCCACAAAATATTAGGAATTTCTGCTTTTTTGCCCCAATATAAAGAAAATTTCTGCCTTTTTTCCCTGAAATAAGAGATATTTCTGCAATTTTGCTCCAAAATAAGCGGAATTTCTGAGTTTGGCTCCAAAATAAGGAGAATTTCTGTCTTTTTGCCCCAACATATAGGGAATTTCTGCATTTGCCCCACAATTAGGGGAATTTCTGCAATTTTGCTCCAAAATACGGAGAATTTCTGCCTGTTTGCCCGAAAATAAGGGGAATGCATAACTTTTTGCCATATAAAAGGGAAATTTCATCATTTTTGCTCCAAAATAAGGAAAATTTCTGCATTTTTGCCTCTAAATAAGTGGAATTTCTGTCTTTTTCTCCCAAAACTAAGGGAATTTCTGTCATTTTTGCCCCAAAATAAGAGAAATTTATGACTTATTACCCTGAAATAAGTAAAATTTCTGCAATTTTGCCCCAAAATAAGGGAAATTTCTGCCTTTTTCCTCCCAAATAAGGGGAATTTCAGCCTTTTTACCTCATAATAAGGGGAATTTCTGCATTTTTGCCTCTAAATAAGTGGAATTTCTGTCTTGTTCCCCCAAAATAAAGGGAATTTCTATCTTTTTTGCCCCAAAATTAGGAAAATTTCTGACTTATTACCCTGAAATAAGTGAAATTTCTGCAATTTTGCCTCATTATAAGGGAAATTTCTGCCTTTTTGCCCCCAAATAATGGGAATATCAGCCTTTTTACCTCAAAATAACGAGAATTTCTGAATTTTGGCACAAAATATTAGGAATTTCTGCCTTTTTGCCCCAAAATAAGGAAAATTTCTGCTTTTTCTCTTAAATAAGTAAAATTTCTGCAATTTTGCACCAAAATAAGTGAAATTTCTGCAATTTTGCCCCAAAATAAGGGAAATTTCTGGAATTTTGCCCCAAAATAAGTGAAATTTCTGAGTTTTGCCACAAAATAAGGAGAATTTCTGCCTTTTTGCCCCACAATTAGTGAAATTTTTGCAATTTTGCCCTAAAATAAAAGAAATTTTTGCAATATTTCCCCATAATAAGGGAAATTTCTGCAATTTTGCCCCAAAATAAGCGGAATTTCTGATTTTTGCCCCACAATTAGGGAAATTTCTGCAATTTTGCCCCAAAATAAGGGGAATTTCTGCCTTTTGCCCCACAATATGGAGAATTTCTGCCTTTTTGTCCGAAAATAAGTAGAATGCATACATTTTGCCATAAAAAAGGGAAATTTCATCATTTTTGCTCCAAAATGAGGGGAATTTTTGCGTTTTTGCCCCCAAATATGTGGAATTTCTGTCTTTTTCCCCCAAAACAACGGAAATTTCTGTCTTTTTTGCCCCAAAATAAGAAAAATTTCTGACTTATTACCCTGAAATAAGTGAAATTTCTGCAAATTTGCCCCAAAATAAGGGAAATTTCTGCCTTTTGCCCCAAAATATGGGGAATTTTAGCATTTTACATCAAAATAAGGGAAATTTCTGCCTTTTTGCCCGAAATTAAGTGGAATTTCTCCCTTTTTGTCTCGAAATAAGTGAAATTTCTTCAATTTTAGCTAAAAATTAGGGATTTCATCTTTTTGCCCCAATATAAGGGGAATTTCTGCCATTTTGCCCAGAAATATTTGAAATTTCTGAAATTTTACCCAAAAATAAGGGGTATTTCTGACTTTTTGCCCCAAATAAGGGGAATTTCAATCTTATTATCTCAAAATAAGGGAAATTTCTGCTTTTTTGCCACAAAATATACTGAATTTCTGCCTTTTTGCCCCAAAATAAGGAAAATTTCTTCAATTTTTCCCCAAAATAAGGGGAATTTCTCCATTTTTGCCCAAAAATAAAGGAAATTTCAGCCTTTTTACCTGAAAATAAGTGAAATTTCTGCAATTTTGCCCCAAATAAGGGAAATTTTTGCAATTTTGCCCCAAAATAAGGTAAATTCCTGCAATTTTGCCCCAAAATAAAAAAAATTTCCTGAATTTTGCCCCAAAATAAGGGGAATTTCTGATTTTTGCCCCAAAATAAAGGGAATTTCTGCCTTTTGCCCCAAAATTAGGAGAATTTCTGCAATTTTGCTCCAAAATACGGGAAATTTCTGCCTTTTTGCCCGAAAATAAGGGGAATGCATACCTTTTTGCCATAAAAAAGTGAAATTTCTTCATTTTTGCTCCAAAATAAGGGGAATTTCTGCCTTTTTGCCTCTAAATAAGTGGAATTTCTGTCTTTTTCCCCCAAAACAAAAGGAATTTCTGTCTTTTTTGCCCCAAAATAAGGGGAATTTCTTACTTATTACCCTGAAATAAGTGAAATTTCTGCAATTTTGCCCCAACATATAGGAAATTTCTGCCTTTTTGCCCCCAAATAAGGGGATTTCAGCATTTTTACCTCAAAATAAGAATTTCTGCATTTTTGCCACAAAATATTAGGAATTTCTGCATTTTTGCCCCAAAATAAGGAAAATTTCTGCCTTTTTCCCTGAAATACGGGAAATTTCTGCAATTTTGCCCCAAAATAAGTGAAATTTCTGCAATTTTGCCCCAAAATAAGGGAAATTTCTGCATCTTTGCTTCCAAATATGGGGAATTTCAGCCTTTTAACCTAAAAATAAGGGGAATTTCTATATTTTTGAAAAAAAATATTAGGAATTTCTGCCTTTTTCCCCCAATATAAGGAAAATTTCTGCCTTTTTTCCCTGAAATAAAAGATATTTCTTCAATTTTGCTCCAAAAAAGTGGAATTTCTGAGTTTTGCCCCAAAATAAGGAGAATTTCTGTCTTTTTGCACCACAATTAGGGGAATTTCTGCAATTTTGCTGCAAAATACGGGGAATTTCTGCCTTTTTGCCAGAAAATAAGGGGAATGCATATCTTTTTGCCATATAAAAGGGAAATTTCTTCATTTTTTCTCCAAAATAAGGAAAATTTCTGCCTTTTTGCTTCTAAATAAGTGGAATTTCTGTCTTTTTCCCCCAAAACAAAGGGAATTTCTGTCTTTTTTGCCCCATAATAAAAGGAATTTCTGACTTATTACCCTGAAATAAGTAAAATTTCTGCAATTTTGCCCCAAAATAATGGGAAATTTCTGCCTTTTTCCTCCCAAATAAGGGGAATTTCAGCCTTTTTCCCTCATAATAAGGGGAATTTCTGCATTTTTGCCTCTAAATAAGTGGAATTTCTGTCTTTTTCCCCAAAAATAAAGGGAATTTCTGTCTTTTTTGCCCCAAAATAAGGAAAATTTCTGACTTATTACCCTGAAATAAGTGAAATTTCTGCCTTTTTGCCCCCAAATAAGGGGAATTTCAGCCTTTTTACCTCAAAATAAGGGGAATTTCTAAATTTTGGCACAAAATATTAGGAATTTCTGCACTTTTGCCCCAAAATAGGAAAAATTTCTGCCTTTTTTCTCTGAAATAAGTGAAATTTCTGCAATTTTCCACCAAAATGGGCAAAATTTCTGCAATTTTGCCCCAAAATAAAGGAAATTTCTGGATTTTTGCCCTAAAATAAGTGAAATTTCTGAGTTTTGCCCCAAAATAAAGAGAATTTCTGCCTTTTTGCCCCACAATTAGTGAAATTTCTGCAATTTTGCCCTAAAATAAAAGAAATTTTTGCAATTTTTCCCCATAATAAGGGAAATTTCTGCAATTTTGCCCCAAAATAAGTGGAAGTTCTGATTTTTTCCCCACAATTAGAGAAATTTCTGCAATTTTGCCCCAAAATAAGGGGAATTTCTGTCTTTTGCCCCAAAATATGGGGAATTTCTGCCTTTTTGTCCGAAAATAAGAAGAATGCATAAATTTTTGCCATAAAAAAGGGAAATTTCGTCATTTTTGCTCCAAAATAAGGGGAACTTTTGCATTTTTGCCTCCAAATAAGTGGAATTTCTGTCTTTTTCCCCCAAAACAAAGGAAATTTCTGTCTTTTTTGCCCCAAAATATGAAAAATTTCTGACTTATTACACTGAAATAAGTGAAATTTCTGCAAATTTGCCCCAAAATAATAGAAATTTCTGCCTTTTGCCCAAAAATATGGGGAATTTCAGCTTTTTACATCAAAATAAAGGAAATTTCTGATTTTTGCACCAAAATATTAGGAATTTCTGCCTTTTTGCTTCTAAATAAGTGGAATTTCTGTCTTTTTCCCTCAAAACAAAGGGAATTTCTGTCTTTTTTGCCCCAAAATAAGGAAAATTTCAGACTTATTACCCTGAAATAAGAGAAATTTCTGCAATTTTGCCCCAATATAAGGGAAATTTCTGCTTTTTTTGCCCCCAAATAAGGGGAATTTCAGCCTTTTTACCTCAAAATAAAAGAAATTTCTGAAGTTTGGCACAAAATATTAGGAATTTCTGGTTTTTGCCCCAAAATAAAGGGAATTTCTATCTTTTTTGCCCCAAAATTAGGAAAATTTCTGACTTATTACCCTGAAATAAGTGAAATTTCTGCAATTTTGCCTCATTATAAGGGAAATTTCTGCGTTTTTGCCCCCAAATAATGGGAATATCAGCCTTTTTACCTCAAAATAACGAGAATTTCTGAATTTTGGCACAAAATATTAGGAATTTCTGCCTTTTTGCCCCAAAATAAGGAAAATTTCTGCTTTTTCTCTTAAATAAGTAAAATTTCTGCAATTTTGCACCAAAATAAGTGAAATTTCTGCAATTTTGCCCCAAAATAAGGGAAATTTCTGGAATTTTGCCCCAAAATAAGTGAAATTTCTGAGTTTTGCCACAAAATAAGGAGAATTTCTGCCTTTTTGCCCCACAATTAGTGAAATTTTTGCAATTTTGCCCTAAAATAAAAGAAATTTTTGCAATTTTTCCCCATAATAAGGGAAATTTCTGCAATTTTGCCCCAAAATAAGCGGAATTTCTGATTTTTGCCCCACAATTAGGGAAATTTCTGCAATTTTGCCCCAAAATAAGGGGAATTTCTGCCTTTTGCCCCACAATATGGAGAATTTCTGCCTTTTTGTCCGAAAATAAGTAGAATGCATACATTTTGCCATAAAAAAGGGAAATTTCGTCATTTTTGCTCCAAAATGAGGGGAATTTTTGCGTTTTTGCCCCCAAATATGTGGAATTTCTGTCTTTTTCCCCCAAAACAACGGAAATTTCTGTCTTTTTTGCCCCAAAATAAGAAAAATTTCTGACTTATTACCCTGAAATAAGTGAAATTTCTGCAAATTTGCCCCAAAATAAGGGAAATTTCTGCCTTTTGCCCCAAAATATGGGGAATTTTAGCATTTTACATCAAAATAAGGGAAATTTCTGCCTTTTTGCCCGAAATTAAGTGGAATTTCTCCCTTTTTGTCTCGAAATAAGTGAAATTTCTTCAATTTTAGCTAAAAATTAGGGATTTCATCTTTTTGCCCCAATATAAGGGGAATTTCTGCCATTTTGCCCAGAAATATTTGAAATTTCTGAAATTTTACCCAAAAATAAGGGGTATTTCTGACTTTTTGCCCCAAATAAGGGGAATTTCAATCTTATTATCTCAAAATAAGGGAAATTTCTGCTTTTTTGCCACAAAATATACTGAATTTCTGCCTTTTTGCCCCAAAATAAGGAAAATTTCTTCAATTTTTCCCCAAAATAAGGGGAATTTCTCCATTTTTGCCCAAAAATAAAGGAAATTTCAGCCTTTTTACCTGAAAATAAGTGAAATTTCTGCAATTTTGCCCCAAATAAGGGAAATTTTTGCAATTTTGCCCCAAAATAAGGTAAATTCCTGCAATTTTGCCCCAAAATAAAAAAAATTTCCTGAATTTTGCCCCAAAATAAGGGGAATTTCTGATTTTTGCCCCAAAATAAAGGGAATTTCTGCCTTTTGCCCCAAAATTAGGAGAATTTCTGCAATTTTGCTCCAAAATACGGGAAATTTCTGCCTTTTTGCCCGAAAATAAGGGGAATGCATACCTTTTTGCCATAAAAAAGTGAAATTTCTTCATTTTTGCTCCAAAATAAGGGGAATTTCTGCCTTTTTGCCTCTAAATAAGTGGAATTTCTGTCTTTTTCCCCCAAAACAAAAGGAATTTCTGTCTTTTTTGCCCCAAAATAAGGGGAATTTCTTACTTATTACCCTGAAATAAGTGAAATTTCTGCAATTTTGCCCCAACATATAGGAAATTTCTGCCTTTTTGCCCCCAAATAAGGGGATTTCAGCATTTTTACCTCAAAATAAGAATTTCTGCATTTTTGCCACAAAATATTAGGAATTTCTGCATTTTTGCCCCAAAATAAGGAAAATTTCTGCCTTTTTCCCTGAAATACGGGAAATTTCTGCAATTTTGCCCCAAAATAAGTGAAATTTCTGCAATTTTGCCCCAAAATAAGGGAAATTTCTGCATCTTTGCTTCCAAATATGGGGAATTTCAGCCTTTTAACCTAAAAATAAGGGGAATTTCTATATTTTTGAAAAAAAATATTAGGAATTTCTGCCTTTTTCCCCCAATATAAGGAAAATTTCTGCCTTTTTTCCCTGAAATAAAAGATATTTCTTCAATTTTGCTCCAAAAAAGTGGAATTTCTGAGTTTTGCCCCAAAATAAGGAGAATTTCTGTCTTTTTGCACCACAATTAGGGGAATTTCTGCAATTTTGCTGCAAAATACGGGGAATTTCTGCCTTTTTGCCAGAAAATAAGGGGAATGCATATCTTTTTGCCATATAAAAGGGAAATTTCTTCATTTTTTCTCCAAAATAAGGAAAATTTCTGCCTTTTTGCTTCTAAATAAGTGGAATTTCTGTCTTTTTCCCCCAAAACAAAGGGAATTTCTGTCTTTTTTGCCCCATAATAAAAGGAATTTCTGACTTATTACCCTGAAATAAGTAAAATTTCTGCAATTTTGCCCCAAAATAATGGGAAATTTCTGCCTTTTTCCTCCCAAATAAGGGGAATTTCAGCCTTTTTCCCTCATAATAAGGGGAATTTCTGCATTTTTGCCTCTAAATAAGTGGAATTTCTGTCTTTTTCCCCAAAAATAAAGGGAATTTCTGTCTTTTTTGCCCCAAAATAAGGAAAATTTCTGACTTATTACCCTGAAATAAGTGAAATTTCTGCCTTTTTGCCCCCAAATAAGGGGAATTTCAGCCTTTTTACCTCAAAATAAGGGGAATTTCTAAATTTTGGCACAAAATATTAGGAATTTCTGCACTTTTGCCCCAAAATAGGAAAAATTTCTGCCTTTTTTCTCTGAAATAAGTGAAATTTCTGCAATTTTCCACCAAAATGGGCAAAATTTCTGCAATTTTGCCCCAAAATAAAGGAAATTTCTGGATTTTTGCCCTAAAATAAGTGAAATTTCTGAGTTTTGCCCCAAAATAAAGAGAATTTCTGCCTTTTTGCCCCACAATTAGTGAAATTTCTGCAATTTTGCCCTAAAATAAAAGAAATTTTTGCAATTTTTCCCCATAATAAGGGAAATTTCTGCAATTTTGCCCCAAAATAAGTGGAAGTTCTGATTTTTTCCCCACAATTAGAGAAATTTCTGCAATTTTGCCCCAAAATAAGGGGAATTTCTGTCTTTTGCCCCAAAATATGGGGAATTTCTGCCTTTTTGTCCGAAAATAAGAAGAATGCATAAATTTTTGCCATAAAAAAGGGAAATTTCGTCATTTTTGCTCCAAAATAAGGGGAACTTTTGCATTTTTGCCTCCAAATAAGTGGAATTTCTGTCTTTTTCCCCCAAAACAAAGGAAATTTCTGTCTTTTTTGCCCCAAAATATGAAAAATTTCTGACTTATTACACTGAAATAAGTGAAATTTCTGCAAATTTGCCCCAAAATAATAGAAATTTCTGCCTTTTGCCCAAAAATATGGGGAATTTCAGCTTTTTACATCAAAATAAAGGAAATTTCTGATTTTTGCACCAAAATATTAGGAATTTCTGCCTTTTTGCTTCTAAATAAGTGGAATTTCTGTCTTTTTCCCTCAAAACAAAGGGAATTTCTGTCTTTTTTGCCCCAAAATAAGGAAAATTTCAGACTTATTACCCTGAAATAAGAGAAATTTCTGCAATTTTGCCCCAATATAAGGGAAATTTCTGCTTTTTTTGCCCCCAAATAAGGGGAATTTCAGCCTTTTTACCTCAAAATAAAAGAAATTTCTGAAGTTTGGCACAAAATATTAGGAATTTCTGGTTTTTGCCCCAAAATAAAGGGAATTTCTATCTTTTTTGCCCCAAAATTAGGAAAATTTCTGACTTATTACCCTGAAATAAGTGAAATTTCTGCAATTTTGCCTCATTATAAGGGAAATTTCTGCGTTTTTGCCCCCAAATAATGGGAATATCAGCCTTTTTACCTCAAAATAACGAGAATTTCTGAATTTTGGCACAAAATATTAGGAATTTCTGCCTTTTTGCCCCAAAATAAGGAAAATTTCTGCTTTTTCTCTTAAATAAGTAAAATTTCTGCAATTTTGCACCAAAATAAGTGAAATTTCTGCAATTTTGCCCCAAAATAAGGGAAATTTCTGGAATTTTGCCCCAAAATAAGTGAAATTTCTGAGTTTTGCCACAAAATAAGGAGAATTTCTGCCTTTTTGCCCCACAATTAGTGAAATTTTTGCAATTTTGCCCTAAAATAAAAGAAATTTTTGCAATTTTTCCCCATAATAAGGGAAATTTCTGCAATTTTGCCCCAAAATAAGCGGAATTTCTGATTTTTGCCCCACAATTAGGGAAATTTCTGCAATTTTGCCCCAAAATAAGGGGAATTTCTGCCTTTTGCCCCACAATATGGAGAATTTCTGCCTTTTTGTCCGAAAATAAGTAGAATGCATACATTTTGCCATAAAAAAGGGAAATTTCGTCATTTTTGCTCCAAAATGAGGGGAATTTTTGCGTTTTTGCCCCCAAATATGTGGAATTTCTGTCTTTTTCCCCCAAAACAACGGAAATTTCTGTCTTTTTTGCCCCAAAATAAGAAAAATTTCTGACTTATTACCCTGAAATAAGTGAAATTTCTGCAAATTTGCCCCAAAATAAGGGAAATTTCTGCCTTTTGCCCCAAAATATGGGGAATTTTAGCATTTTACATCAAAATAAGGGAAATTTCTGCCTTTTTGCCCGAAATTAAGTGGAATTTCTCCCTTTTTGTCTCGAAATAAGTGAAATTTCTTCAATTTTAGCTAAAAATTAGGGATTTCATCTTTTTGCCCCAATATAAGGGGAATTTCTGCCATTTTGCCCAGAAATATTTGAAATTTCTGAAATTTTACCCAAAAATAAGGGGTATTTCTGACTTTTTGCCCCAAATAAGGGGAATTTCAATCTTATTATCTCAAAATAAGGGAAATTTCTGCTTTTTTGCCACAAAATATACTGAATTTCTGCCTTTTTGCCCCAAAATAAGGAAAATTTCTTCAATTTTTCCCCAAAATAAGGGGAATTTCTCCATTTTTGCCCAAAAATAAAGGAAATTTCAGCCTTTTTACCTGAAAATAAGTGAAATTTCTGCAATTTTGCCCCAAATAAGGGAAATTTTTGCAATTTTGCCCCAAAATAAGGTAAATTCCTGCAATTTTGCCCCAAAATAAAAAAAATTTCCTGAATTTTGCCCCAAAATAAGGGGAATTTCTGATTTTTGCCCCAAAATAAAGGGAATTTCTGCCTTTTGCCCCAAAATTAGGAGAATTTCTGCAATTTTGCTCCAAAATACGGGAAATTTCTGCCTTTTTGCCCGAAAATAAGGGGAATGCATACCTTTTTGCCATAAAAAAGTGAAATTTCTTCATTTTTGCTCCAAAATAAGGGGAATTTCTGCCTTTTTGCCTCTAAATAAGTGGAATTTCTGTCTTTTTCCCCCAAAACAAAAGGAATTTCTGTCTTTTTTGCCCCAAAATAAGGGGAATTTCTTACTTATTACCCTGAAATAAGTGAAATTTCTGCAATTTTGCCCCAACATATAGGAAATTTCTGCCTTTTTGCCCCCAAATAAGGGGATTTCAGCATTTTTACCTCAAAATAAGAATTTCTGCATTTTTGCCACAAAATATTAGGAATTTCTGCATTTTTGCCCCAAAATAAGGAAAATTTCTGCCTTTTTCCCTGAAATACGGGAAATTTCTGCAATTTTGCCCCAAAATAAGTGAAATTTCTGCAATTTTGCCCCAAAATAAGGGAAATTTCTGCATCTTTGCTTCCAAATATGGGGAATTTCAGCCTTTTAACCTAAAAATAAGGGGAATTTCTACATTTTTGAAAAAAAATATTAGGAATTTCTGCCTTTTTCCCCCAATATAAGGAAAATTTCTGCCTTTTTTCCCTGAAATAAAAGATATTTCTTCAATTTTGCTCCAAAAAAGTGGAATTTCTGAGTTTTGCCCCAAAATAAGGAGAATTTCTGTCTTTTTGCACCACAATTAGGGGAATTTCTGCAATTTTGCTGCAAAATACGGGGAATTTCTGCCTTTTTGCCAGAAAATAAGGGGAATGCATATCTTTTTGCCATATAAAAGGGAAATTTCTTCATTTTTTCTCCAAAATAAGGAAAATTTCTGCCTTTTTGCTTCTAAATAAGTGGAATTTCTGTCTTTTTCCCCCAAAACAAAGGGAATTTCTGTCTTTTTTGCCCCATAATAAAAGGAATTTCTGACTTATTACCCTGAAATAAGTAAAATTTCTGCAATTTTGCCCCAAAATAATGGGAAATTTCTGCCTTTTTCCTCCCAAATAAGGGGAATTTCAGCCTTTTTCCCTCATAATAAGGGGAATTTCTGCATTTTTGCCTCTAAATAAGTGGAATTTCTGTCTTTTTCCCCAAAAATAAAGGGAATTTCTGTCTTTTTTGCCCCAAAATAAGGAAAATTTCTGACTTATTACCCTGAAATAAGTGAAATTTCTGCCTTTTTGCCCCCAAATAAGGGGAATTTCAGCCTTTTTACCTCAAAATAAGGGGAATTTCTAAATTTTGGCACAAAATATTAGGAATTTCTGCACTTTTGCCCCAAAATAGGAAAAATTTCTGCCTTTTTTCTCTGAAATAAGTGAAATTTCTGCAATTTTCCACCAAAATGGGCAAAATTTCTGCAATTTTGCCCCAAAATAAAGGAAATTTCTGGATTTTTGCCCTAAAATAAGTGAAATTTCTGAGTTTTGCCCCAAAATAAAGAGAATTTCTGCCTTTTTGCCCCACAATTAGTGAAATTTCTGCAATTTTGCCCTAAAATAAAAGAAATTTTTGCAATTTTTCCCCATAATAAGGGAAATTTCTGCAATTTTGCCCCAAAATAAGTGGAAGTTCTGATTTTTTCCCCACAATTAGAGAAATTTCTGCAATTTTGCCCCAAAATAAGGGGAATTTCTGTCTTTTGCCCCAAAATATGGGGAATTTCTGCCTTTTTGTCCGAAAATAAGAAGAATGCATAAATTTTTGCCATAAAAAAGGGAAATTTCGTCATTTTTGCTCCAAAATAAGGGGAACTTTTGCATTTTTGCCTCCAAATAAGTGGAATTTCTGTCTTTTTCCCCCAAAACAAAGGAAATTTCTGTCTTTTTTGCCCCAAAATATGAAAAATTTCTGACTTATTACACTGAAATAAGTGAAATTTCTGCAAATTTGCCCCAAAATAATAGAAATTTCTGCCTTTTGCCCAAAAATATGGGGAATTTCAGCTTTTTACATCAAAATAAAGGAAATTTCTGATTTTTGCACCAAAATATTAGGAATTTCTGCCTTTTTGCTTCTAAATAAGTGGAATTTCTGTCTTTTTCCCTCAAAACAAAGGGAATTTCTGTCTTTTTTGCCCCAAAATAAGGAAAATTTCAGACTTATTACCCTGAAATAAGAGAAATTTCTGCAATTTTGCCCCAATATAAGGGAAATTTCTGCTTTTTTTGCCCCCAAATAAGGGGAATTTCAGCCTTTTTACCTCAAAATAAAAGAAATTTCTGAAGTTTGGCACAAAATATTAGGAATTTCTGGTTTTTGCCCCAAAATAAAGGGAATTTCTATCTTTTTTGCCCCAAAATTAGGAAAATTTCTGACTTATTACCCTGAAATAAGTGAAATTTCTGCAATTTTGCCTCATTATAAGGGAAATTTCTGCGTTTTTGCCCCCAAATAATGGGAATATCAGCCTTTTTACCTCAAAATAACGAGAATTTCTGAATTTTGGCACAAAATATTAGGAATTTCTGCCTTTTTGCCCCAAAATAAGGAAAATTTCTGCTTTTTCTCTTAAATAAGTAAAATTTCTGCAATTTTGCACCAAAATAAGTGAAATTTCTGCAATTTTGCCCCAAAATAAGGGAAATTTCTGGAATTTTGCCCCAAAATAAGTGAAATTTCTGAGTTTTGCCACAAAATAAGGAGAATTTCTGCCTTTTTGCCCCACAATTAGTGAAATTTTTGCAATTTTGCCCTAAAATAAAAGAAATTTTTGCAATTTTTCCCCATAATAAGGGAAATTTCTGCAATTTTGCCCCAAAATAAGCGGAATTTCTGATTTTTGCCCCACAATTAGGGAAATTTCTGCAATTTTGCCCCAAAATAAGGGGAATTTCTGCCTTTTGCCCCACAATATGGAGAATTTCTGCCTTTTTGTCCGAAAATAAGTAGAATGCATACATTTTGCCATAAAAAAGGGAAATTTCGTCATTTTTGCTCCAAAATGAGGGGAATTTTTGCGTTTTTGCCCCCAAATATGTGGAATTTCTGTCTTTTTCCCCCAAAACAACGGAAATTTCTGTCTTTTTTGCCCCAAAATAAGAAAAATTTCTGACTTATTACCCTGAAATAAGTGAAATTTCTGCAAATTTGCCCCAAAATAAGGGAAATTTCTGCCTTTTGCCCCAAAATATGGGGAATTTTAGCATTTTACATCAAAATAAGGGAAATTTCTGCCTTTTTGCCCGAAATTAAGTGGAATTTCTCCCTTTTTGTCTCGAAATAAGTGAAATTTCTTCAATTTTAGCTAAAAATTAGGGATTTCATCTTTTTGCCCCAATATAAGGGGAATTTCTGCCATTTTGCCCAGAAATATTTGAAATTTCTGAAATTTTACCCAAAAATAAGGGGTATTTCTGACTTTTTGCCCCAAATAAGGGGAATTTCAATCTTATTATCTCAAAATAAGGGAAATTTCTGCTTTTTTGCCACAAAATATACTGAATTTCTGCCTTTTTGCCCCAAAATAAGGAAAATTTCTTCAATTTTTCCCCAAAATAAGGGGAATTTCTCCATTTTTGCCCAAAAATAAAGGAAATTTCAGCCTTTTTACCTGAAAATAAGTGAAATTTCTGCAATTTTGCCCCAAATAAGGGAAATTTTTGCAATTTTGCCCCAAAATAAGGTAAATTCCTGCAATTTTGCCCCAAAATAAAAAAAATTCCCTGAATTTTGCCCCAAAATAAGGGGAATTTCTGATTTTTGCCCCAAAATAAAGGGAATTTCTGCCTTTTGCCCCAAAATTAGGAGAATTTCTGCAATTTTGCTCCAAAATACGGGAAATTTCTGCCTTTTTGCCCGAAAATAAGGGGAATGCATACCTTTTTGCCATAAAAAAGTGAAATTTCTTCATTTTTGCTCCAAAATAAGGGGAATTTCTGCCTTTTTGCCTCTAAATAAGTGGAATTTCTGTCTTTTTCCCCCAAAACAAAAGGAATTTCTGTCTTTTTTGCCCCAAAATAAGGGGAATTTCTTACTTATTACCCTGAAATAAGTGAAATTTCTGCAATTTTGCCCCAACATATAGGAAATTTCTGCCTTTTTGCCCCCAAATAAGGGGATTTCAGCATTTTTACCTCAAAATAAGAATTTCTGCATTTTTGCCACAAAATATTAGGAATTTCTGCATTTTTGCCCCAAAATAAGGAAAATTTCTGCCTTTTTCCCTGAAATACGGGAAATTTCTGCAATTTTGCCCCAAAATAAGTGAAATTTCTGCAATTTTGCCCCAAAATAAGGGAAATTTCTGCATCTTTGCTTCCAAATATGGGGAATTTCAGCCTTTTAACCTAAAAATAAGGGGAATTTCTACATTTTTGAAAAAAAATATTAGGAATTTCTGCCTTTTTCCCCCAATATAAGGAAAATTTCTGCCTTTTTTCCCTGAAATAAAAGATATTTCTTCAATTTTGCTCCAAAAAAGTGGAATTTCTGAGTTTTGCCCCAAAATAAGGAGAATTTCTGTCTTTTTGCACCACAATTAGGGGAATTTCTGCAATTTTGCTGCAAAATACGGGGAATTTCTGCCTTTTTGCCAGAAAATAAGGGGAATGCATATCTTTTTGCCATATAAAAGGGAAATTTCTTCATTTTTTCTCCAAAATAAGGAAAATTTCTGCCTTTTTGCTTCTAAATAAGTGGAATTTCTGTCTTTTTCCCCCAAAACAAAGGGAATTTCTGTCTTTTTTGCCCCATAATAAAAGGAATTTCTGACTTATTACCCTGAAATAAGTAAAATTTCTGCAATTTTGCCCCAAAATAATGGGAAATTTCTGCCTTTTTCCTCCCAAATAAGGGGAATTTCAGCCTTTTTCCCTCATAATAAGGGGAATTTCTGCATTTTTGCCTCTAAATAAGTGGAATTTCTGTCTTTTTCCCCAAAAATAAAGGGAATTTCTGTCTTTTTTGCCCCAAAATAAGGAAAATTTCTGACTTATTACCCTGAAATAAGTGAAATTTCTGCCTTTTTGCCCCCAAATAAGGGGAATTTCAGCCTTTTTACCTCAAAATAAGGGGAATTTCTAAATTTTGGCACAAAATATTAGGAATTTCTGCACTTTTGCCCCAAAATAGGAAAAATTTCTGCCTTTTTTCTCTGAAATAAGTGAAATTTCTGCAATTTTCCACCAAAATGGGCAAAATTTCTGCAATTTTGCCCCAAAATAAAGGAAATTTCTGGATTTTTGCCCTAAAATAAGTGAAATTTCTGAGTTTTGCCCCAAAATAAAGAGAATTTCTGCCTTTTTGCCCCACAATTAGTGAAATTTCTGCAATTTTGCCCTAAAATAAAAGAAATTTTTGCAATTTTTCCCCATAATAAGGGAAATTTCTGCAATTTTGCCCCAAAATAAGTGGAAGTTCTGATTTTTTCCCCACAATTAGAGAAATTTCTGCAATTTTGCCCCAAAATAAGGGGAATTTCTGTCTTTTGCCCCAAAATATGGGGAATTTCTGCCTTTTTGTCCGAAAATAAGAAGAATGCATAAATTTTTGCCATAAAAAAGGGAAATTTCGTCATTTTTGCTCCAAAATAAGGGGAACTTTTGCATTTTTGCCTCCAAATAAGTGGAATTTCTGTCTTTTTCCCCCAAAACAAAGGAAATTTCTGTCTTTTTTGCCCCAAAATATGAAAAATTTCTGACTTATTACACTGAAATAAGTGAAATTTCTGCAAATTTGCCCCAAAATAATAGAAATTTCTGCCTTTTGCCCAAAAATATGGGGAATTTCAGCTTTTTACATCAAAATAAAGGAAATTTCTGATTTTTGCACCAAAATATTAGGAATTTCTGCCTTTTTGCTTCTAAATAAGTGGAATTTCTGTCTTTTTCCCTCAAAACAAAGGGAATTTCTGTCTTTTTTGCCCCAAAATAAGGAAAATTTCAGACTTATTACCCTGAAATAAGAGAAATTTCTGCAATTTTGCCCCAATATAAGGGAAATTTCTGCTTTTTTTGCCCCCAAATAAGGGGAATTTCAGCCTTTTTACCTCAAAATAAAAGAAATTTCTGAAGTTTGGCACAAAATATTAGGAATTTCTGGTTTTTGCCCCAAAATAAAGAAAATTTCTGCCTTTTTTCTGTGATATAAATGAAATTTCTGCAATTTTGCCCCAAAATAAGTGAAATTTCTGCAATTTTTTTCAAAATAAGGAAAATTTCTGGAATTTTGATCCCAAATAAGTGGAATTTCTGAGTTTTTCCCCAAAATAAAAAGAATTTCTGCCTTTTTTCCCACAATTAGTGAAATTTCTGCAATTTTGCCCTAAAATAAAAGAAATTTTTGCAATTTTTTCCCATAATAAAGGAAATTTCTGCAATTTTGCCCCAAAATAAGGGGAATTTCTTTTTTTGCCCCAAAATTAGGGAAATTTCTGTAATTTTTCCCCAAAATAAGGAAAATTTCTGTTTTTTTGCCCCCAAATAAGGGAAATTTCTGCAATTTGGCCCTAAAAAAAGGGGAATTTCTGCCTTTTGCCCCAAAATAAGGAGAATTTCTGCCTTTTTGGCCCTAAAATAAAGAAAATTACTGTATTTTTTACCCCAACATTAGGTGAATTTCTGCAATTTTGCTCCAAAATACAGGGATTTTCTGCTTTTTTCGCCGAAAATAAAGGAAATTTCTGCCATTTTGCTGCGAAATAAGTGAAATTTCTGCAGTTTTCCCTTAAAATAAGGGGAATTAATGCCTTTTTGCCACAAAATTAGGGGAATTTTTGCAATTTTGCTACAAAATATGGGGAATTTCTGCCTTTTTGCCCGAAAATAAAGGGAATATTTACCTTTTTGTCGTAAAAACATGAAATTTCTTCATTTTTGCCCCAAAATAAGGGATTTTCTGCCTTTTTAACTAAAAATAATTGCAATTTCTCCTTTTTCCCCAAAAATAAACGAAATTTTTGTCTTTTTGCACAAAAATAAGGAAAATTTCTGACTTTTTGCCCGAAAATAAGGGGAATTTCAGCCTTTTTACCTCATAATAAGGGGAATTTCTGCCTTTTTGCCCCAAGATATTGGGAATTTCTGCCTTTTTGCGCCAAAATAAAAATTTCTGCAATTTTGTACCAAAATAAAAGAAATTTCTACCTTTTTGCCCCAAAATAAGAAAATTTCTGCCTTTTTTCTGAAATAAGTGAAATTTCTGCAATTTTGCCCCAAAATAAGGGAAATTTCTGCAATTTTGCCCTAATGTGAAGGAAATTTCTGCAATTTTGCCAAAAAATAAGAAGAATTTCTGACTTTATGCTCCCGAAAAAAGGAGATTTTCTGTCTTTTTGCCCCAAAATAAAGAGAATTTCTGCCTTTTTCCTGAAAATTATGAGAATTTCTGCAATTTTGCTTCAAAATACGGTTAATTTCTGCCTTTTAGCCCCAAAATATAGGTAATTTCTGCATTTTCCCCCAATATTTGGAAATTTCTGCATTTTACCTCTAAATAAGGGGAATTTCTGCATTTTACCTCAAAATAAGAAAAATTTATGCCTTTTGCCCCAAAATATGGGGAATTTCTGCCTTTTTGTTCCAAAATAAAAAAAATTTCTTCAATTTTGTGCCATAATAAAAGAAATTTCTCCTTTTTGCCCCAAAATAAGGGGAATTTCTGACTTTTTGCCTTGAAGTAAATGAAATTTCTGCAATTTTGCCCAAAAATAAGAGAAATTTGTGCCTTTTGGCCCCAAAATAAAGGGAATTTCTGCCTTTTGCCCCAAAATATGGGGAATTTCCACCTTTTTGCCAAAAATAAGAAGAATGCATACCTTTTTGCCATAAAAAAGGGAAATTTCTTCATTTTTGCTCCAAAATAAGGGGAATTTCTGCTTTTTTGCCTCTAAATAAGTGGAATTTCTGTCTTTTTCCCCCAAAACAAAGGGAATTTCTGTCTTTTTTGCCCCAAAATAAGGGAAATTTCTGACTTATTACCATGAAATAAGTGAAATTTCTGCAATTTTGCCCCAATATAATGGAAATTTTTGCCTTTTGCCCCCAAATAAGGGGAATTTCAGCGTTTTTACCTCAAAATAAGGAGAATTTCTGAATTTTGGCACAAAATATTAGGAATTTCTGCCTTTTTGCCCCAAAATAAGGAAAATTTCTGCCTTTTTTCTCTGAAATAAGTGAAATTTCTGCAATTTTGCCCCAAAATAAGTGACATTTCTGCAATTTTGCCACAAAAAAAAGAAATTTCTGAAATTTTGCCCCAAAATAAGTGGAATTTCTGAGTTTTGCCCCAAAATAAGGAGAATTTCTGCCTTTTTGCCCCACAATTAGTGAAATTTCTGCAATTTTGCCCTAAAATAAAAAAAATTTTTGCAATTTTTCCCCATAATAAGGGGAATTTCTACAATTTTGCCCCAAAATAAGAGGAATTTCTGATTTTTGCCCCACAATTAATGAAATTTCTGCAATTTTGCCCCAAAATAAGGGGAATTTCTGCCTTTTGCCCCAAAATATGGGGAATTTCTGCCTTTTTGTCTGAAAATAAGAAGAATGCATACCTTTTTGCCATAGAAAAAGGAAATTTCTTCATTTCTTCATTGAAATTTCTTAAATTTTATTCCAAAATAAGGGGAATTTCTGCCTTTTTGCCCCAAAATATGGGGAATTTCAACCTTATTACATCAAAATAAATTTCTGCCTTTTTTCCCTGAAATAAGTGAAATTTCTGCAATTTTGCCCCAAAATAAGTGAAATTTCTCCAATTTTCCCCAAAATAAAAGAAATTTCTGCAATTTTGCCCCAAAATAAGGGAAATTTCTGGAATTTTGCCCCAAAATAAGTGGAATTTCTGAGTTTTGCCATAAAATAAAAAGAATTTCTGTATTTTTGACCCAACATATAGATAATTTCTGCCTTTTTGCCCCACAATTAGGGGAATTTCTGTAATTTTGCTCCAAAATACGAGGAATTTCAGCCTTTTTGCCCTAAAATAAGGGGAATGCATAACTTTTTGCTATAAAAAAGGGAAATTTCTTCATTTTTGCTCCAAAATAAGGGGAATTTTTGCCTTTTTGCCTCTAAATAAGTGGAATTATTGTCTTTTTCCCCCAAAGCAAAAAGAATTTCTGCCTTTTTTGCCCCAAAATAAGGAAAATTTCTGACTTATTACCCTGAAATAAGTGAAATTTCTGCAATTTTGCCCCAATATAATAAAAATTTCTGCATTTGCCCCTAAATAAGGGAAATTTCAGTCTTTTTACGTCAAAATAAAAAGAATTTCTGAATTTTGGCACAAAATATTAGGAATTTCTGCCTTTTTGCCCCAAAATAAGGAAAATTTCTGCCTTTTTTCTCTGAAATAAGTGAAATTTCTGCAATTTTGCACCAAAATAAGTGAAATTTCTGCAATTTTGCCCCAAAATAAAAGAAATTTCTGGAATTTTGAACCAAAATAAGTGGAATTTCTGAGTTTTGCCCAAAAATAAGGAGAATTTCTGCCTTTTTGCCCCACAATTAGTGAAATTTCTGCAATTTTTACCTAAAATTAAAGAAATTTTTGCAATTTTTCCCCATAATAAGGGAAATTTCTGCAATTTTGCACCAAAATAAGGGGAATTTCTGCCTTTTGCCCCAAAATATGGGAAATTTCTGCCTTTTTGTCCGAAAATAAGAAAAATGCATACCTTTTTGCCATAGAAAAGGGAAATTTCTTCATTTTTGCTCCAAAATAAGGGGAACTTTTGCGTTTTTGCCTCCAAATAAGTGGAATTTCTGTATTTTTCCCCCAAAACAAAGGAAATTTCTGTCTTTTTTGCCCCAAAATAAAAAAATTCTGACTTATTACCCTGAAATAAGTGAAATTTCTGCAAATTTGCCCCAAAATAAGGAAAATTTCTGCCTTTTGCCCTAAAATATGGGGAATTTCAGCATTTTACATCAAAATAAGGGAAATTTCTGATTTTTCACAAAAATATTAGGAATTTCTGCCTTTTTCCCCAAAATAAAGGCAATTTCTTCATTTTTGCACCAATATTAGAGGAATTTCTGCAATTTTGCTCCAAAATACGGGTCATTTCTGCCTTTTTGCACGAAATTAAGTGGAATTTCTGCCTTTTTGTCCCGAAATAAGTGAAATTTCTTCAATTTTAGCCAAAAATAAGGGGAATTTCTGCATTTTTGCCCCAAAATAAAAGGAATTTCAACCTTATTATTTCAAAATAAGGGAAATTTCTGCATTTTTGCCACAAAATATATGGAATTTCTGCCTTTTTGCCCCAAAATAAAGAAAATTTCTGCAATTTTTCCCCAAAATAAAAGGAATTTCTCTCTTTTTGCTCCAAAATAAAGGAAATTTCAGCCTTTTTACCTGAAAATAAGTGAAATTTCTGCAATTTTGCCCCAAATAAGGGAAATTTCTGCAATTTTGCCCCAAATTAAGGTAAATTCCTGCAATTTTGCTCCAAAATAAAAAAAATTTCTGGAATTTTGCCCCAAAATAAGGGGAATTTCTGATTTTTGCCCCAAAATAAAGGGAATTTCTGCCTTTTGCCCCAAAATTAGGGGAATTTCTGCAATTTTGCTCCAAAATACGGGGAATTTCTGCCTTTTTGTCTGAAAATAAGGTGAATGCATACCTTTTTGCCATAAAAAAGTAAAATTTCTTCATTTTTGCTCCAAAATAAGGGTAATTTCTGCCTTTTTGCCTCTAAATAAGTGGAATTTGTCTTTTTCCCCCAAAACAAAGGGAATTTCTGTTTTTTTTGCCCCAAAACAAGGGGAATTTCTGACTTATTACCCTGAAATACGTGAAATTTCTGCAATTTTGCCCCAAAATAAGAGAAATTTCTGCATTTTTGCTTTCAAATAAGGGGAATTTCAGCCTTTTAACCTAAAAATAAAGGGAATTTCTGCATTGTTGCCACAAATATTAGGAATTTCTGCCTTTTTGCCCCAATATAAGGAAAATTTCTGCCTTTGTTCCCTGAAATAAGAGATATTTCTAAAATTTTTTTCTAAAATAAGTGGAATTTCTGAGTTTTGCCCCATAATAAGAAGAATTTCTGTCTTTTTGCCCCAACATATAGGGAATTTCTGCCTTTTTGCCCCACAATTATGGGAATTTCTGCAATTTTGCTCCAAAATACGGGGAATTTCTGCCTTTTTGCCCGAAAATAAGGGGAATGCATACCTTTTTGCCATATAAAAGGGAAATTTCTTCATTTTTGCTCCAAAATAAGGAAAATTTCTGCCTTTTTGCCTCTAAATAAGTGGAATTTCTGTCTTTTTCCCCCAAAACAAAGGAAATTTCTGTCTTTTTTGCCCCAAAATATGAAAAATTTCTGACTTATTACCCTGAAATAAGTGAAATTTCTGCAAATTTGCCCCAAAATAAGAGAAATTTCTGCCTTTTGCCCCAAAATATGGGGAATTTCAGCTTTATACATCAAAATAAAGGAAATTTCTGATTTTTGCACCAAAATATTAGGAATTTCTGCCTTTTTGCTTCTAAATAAGTGGAATTTCTGTCTTTTTCCCTCAAAACAAAGGGAATTTCTGTCTTTTTTTGCCCCAAAATAAGGAAAATTTCTGAGTTATTACCCTGAAATAAGAGAAATTTCTGCAATTTTGCCCCAATATAAGGGAAATTTCTGCTTTTTTGCCCCCAAATAAGGGGAATTTCAGCCTTTTTACCTCAAAATAAAAGGAATTTCTGAAGTTTGGCACAAAATATTAGGAATTTCTGGTTTTTGCCCCAAAATAAAGAAAATTTCTGCCTTTTTTCTGTGATATAAATGAAATTTCTGCAATTTTGCCCCAAAATAAGTGAAATTTCTGCAATTTTTTCCAAAATAAGGAAAATTTCTGGAATTTTTCCCCCAAATAAGTGGATTTTCTGAGTTTTTCCCCAAAATAAAAAGAATTTCTGACTTTTTGCCCACAATTAGTGAAATTTCTGCAATTTTGCCCTAAAATAAAAAAAATTTTTGCAATTTTTTTCCCATAATAAAGGAAATTTCTGCAATTTTGCCCCAAAATAAGGGGAATTTCTTTTTTTGCCCCACAATTAGGGAAATTTCTGTAATTTTTCCCCAAAATAAGGAAAATTTCTGTTTTTTTGCCCCCAAATAAGGGAAATTTCTGCAATTTGGCCCTAAAAAAAGGGGAATTTCTGCCTTTTGCCCCAAAATAAGGAGAATTTCTGCCTTTTTGGCCCTAAAATAAAGAAAATTACTGTATTTTTTACCCCAACATTAGGTGAATTTCTGCAATTTTGCTCCAAAATACAGGGATTTTTCTGCTTTTTTCACCGAAAATAAAGGAAATTTCTGCCATTTTGCTGCGAAATAAGTGAAATTTCTGCAGTTTTCCCTTAAAATAAGGGGAATTAATGCCTTTTTGCCCCAAAATTAGGGGAATTTTTGCAATTTTGCTACAAAATATGGGGAATTTCTGCCTTTTTGCCCGAAAATAAAGGGAATATTTACCTTTTTGTCGTAAAAACATGAAATTTCTTCATTTTTGCCCCAAAATAAGGAATTTTCTGCCTTTTTAACTCAAAATAAGTGCAATTTCTCCCTTTTCCCCAAAAATAAACGAAATTTCTGTCTTTTTGCACAAAAATAAGGAAAATTTCTGACTTTTTGCCCGAAAATAAGGGGAATTTCAGCCTTTTTACCTTATAATAAGGGGAATTTCTGCCTTTTTGCCCCAAAATATGGGGAATTTCTGCCTTTTTGCGCCAAAATAAAAATTTCTGCAATTTTGTACCAAAATAAAAGAAATTTCTACCTTTTTGCCCCAAAATAAGAAAATTTCTGCCTTTTTTCTGAAATAAGTGAAATTTCTGCAATTTTGCCCCAAAATAAGGGAAATTTCTGCAATTTTGCCCCAATGTGAAGGAAATTTCTGCAATTTTGCCACAAAATAAGAAGAATTTCTGACTTTATGCTCCCGAAAAAAGGAGATTTTCTGTCTTTTAGCCCCAAAATAAAGAGAATTTCTGCCTTTTTCCCGAAAATTATGAGAATTTCTGCAATTTTGCTTCAAAATATGGTTAATTTCTGCCTTTTAGCCCCAAAATATAGGTAATTTCTGCATTTTCCCCCAATATTTGGAAATTTCTGCATTTTACCTCTAAATAAGGGGAATTTCTGCATTTTACTTCAAAATAAAAAAAATTTCTGCCTTTTGCCCCAAAATATGGGGAATTTCTGCCTTTTTGTTCCAAAATAAAAAAAATTTCTTCAATTTTGTGCCATAATAAAAGAAATTTCTCCTTTTTGCCCCAAAATAAGGGGAATTTCTGACTTTTTGCCTTGAAGTAAATGAAATTTCTGCAATTTTGCCCAAAAATAAGAGAAATTTGTGCCTTTTGGCCCCAAAATAAAGGGAATTTCTGCCTTTTGCCCCAAAATATGGGGAATTTCCGCCTTTTTGCCGAAAATAAGAAGAATGCATACCTTTTTGCCATAAAAAAGGGAAATTTCTTCATTTTTGCTCCAAAATAAGGGGAATTTCTGCATTTTTGCCTCTAAATAAGTGGAATTTCTGTCTTTTTCCCCCAAAACAAAGGGAATTTCTGTCTTTTTTGCCCCAAAATAAGGAAAATTTCAGACTTATTACCCTGAAATAACTGAAATTTCTGCAATTTTGCCCCAATATAAGGGAAATTTCTGCCTTTTTGCCCCCAAATAAGGAAAATTTCAGCCTTTTTACCTAAAAATAAGGGAAATTTCTGAATTTTGGCACAAAATATTAGGAATTTTTGCATTTTTGCCCCAAAATAAGGAAAATTTCTGCCTTTTTTCTCTGAAATAAATGAAATTTCTGCAATTTGCACCAAAATAATTGAAATTTCTGCAATTTTGCCCCAAAATAAGGGAAATTTCTGGAATTTTGCCCCAAAATAAGTGGAATTTCTGAGTTTTGCCCCAAAATAAAGAGAATTTCTGTCTTTTTGCCCCAACATATAGAAAATTTCTGCCTTTTTGCCCCACAAGTAGTGAAATTTCTGCAATTTTTCCCTAAAATAATAGAAATTTCTGCAATTTTTCCCCATAATAAGGGAAATTTCTGCAATTTTGCCCCAAAATAAGGAGAATTTCTGTTTTTTGCCCCAAAATTAGGGAAATTTCTGCAATTTTGCCCCAAAATAATGGAAATTTCTGCCTTTTGCCCCAAAATATTGGGAATTTCTGCCTTTTTGTCTGAATATAAGAAGAATGCATACCTTTTTGCCATAAAAAAGGAAATTTCTTCTTTTTTGCTTTAAAATAAGGGGAACTTTTGCCTTTTTGCCTCTAAATAAGTGGAATTTCTGTCTTTTTCCCCCAAAACAAATGAAATTTCTGTCTTTTTTGCCCCAAAATAAGAAAAATTTCTGACTTATTACCCTGAAATAAGTGAAATTTCTGCAAATTTGCACCAAAATAAGGGAAATTTCTGCCTTTTGCCCCAAAATATGGGGAATTTCAGCATTTTACATCAAAATAAGGGAAATTTCTGATTTTTGCCCCAAAATATGGACAATTTCTGCCTTTTTGCCCCAAAATAAAGGGAATTTCTGCATTTTTCACCAATATTGGGGGAATTTCTGCAATTTTACTCCAAAATACGAGTCATTTCTGCCTTTTTGCATGAAATTAATTGGAATTTCTGCCTTTATGTCCCGAAATATGTGAAATTTCTTCAATTTTATCCAAAAATTAAGGATTTCATCTTTTTGTCCCAAAATGAGGGGAATTTCTGCCATTTTGCCCTGAAATATTTGAAATTTCTGAAATTTTACCCCAAAATAAAGGGAATTTCTGCATTTTTTCCTCTAAATAAGTGGAATTTCTGTCTTTTTCCCCCAAAACAAAGGGAATTTCTGTCTATTTTGCCCCAATATAAGAAAAATTTCTGGCTTTTTTCCCTGAAATATAAGATATTTCTGCAATTTTGCCCCAAAATAAGTGGAATTTCTGAGTTTTGCCCAAAATAAAAAGAATTTCTGACTTTTTGCTCCACAATTAGTGAAATTTCTGCAATTTTGCCCTAAAATAAAAGAAATTTCTGAAATTTTTCCCCATAATAATGGAAATTTCTGCAATTTTGCCCCAAAATAAGGGGAATATCTGTTTTTTGTCCCACAATTAGGGAAATTTCTGCAATTTTGCCCAACCATTAGGGAAATTTCTGCAATTTTGCCCCAAAATAAGGGGAATTTCTTCCTTTTACCCCAAAATATAGGGAATTTCTGCCTTTTTGTCCGAAAATAAGAAGAATGCATACATTTTTGCCATAAAAAAAGGAAATTTCTTCATTTTTGCTCCTAAATAAGGGGAAGTTTTGCATTTTTGCCTCTAAATAATTGGAATTTCTGTCTTTTTCCCCCAAAACAAATGAATTTTCTATATTTTTTGCCCCAAAATAAGAAAAATTTCGAACTTATTACCCTGAAATAAGTGAAATTTCTGCAAATTTGCCCCAAAATAAGAGAAATTTCTGCCTTTTGCCCCAAAATATGGGGAATTTCAGCATTTTACATCAAAATAAGGGAAATTTCTGATTTTTGCACCAAAATATGGAGAATTTCTGCCTTTTTGCCCCAAAATAAAAGGAAATTTCTGTTTATTTTGCCCCAATATAATGAAAATTTCTGCCTTTTTTCCCTGAAATAAAAGATATTTCTGCAATTTTGCCCCAAAATAAGTGGAATTTCTGAGTTTTGCCACAAAATAAGGAGAATTTTGTTTTTTTGCCCCAACATATAGGGAATATCTGCCTTTTTGCCCCACAATTAGGGGAATTTCTGGAATTTTACTCCAAAATACGGGGAATTTCTGCCTTTTTGCCCGAAAATAAGGGGAATGCATACCTTTTTGCCATATAAAAGGGAAATTTCTTCATTTTTGCTCCAAAATAAGAAGTATTTCTGCCTTTTTGCCTCTAAATAAGTGGAATTTCTGTCTTTTTCCCTCAAAACAAAGGGAATTTCTGTATTTTTTGCCCCAAAATAAGGGAAATTTCTGACTTATTACCCTGAAATAAGTAAAATTTTTGCAATTTTGCCCCAAAATAAAGGAAATTTCTGCCTTTTTGCCCCCAAATAAGGAAATTTTCAGCCTTTTTACCTACAAATAAGTGGAATTTCTGAATTTTTGCACAAAATATTAGTAATTTCTGCCTTTTTGCCCCAAAATAAGGAAAATTTCTGCCTTTATTCTCTGAAATAAGTGAAATTTCTGCAATTATGCCACAAAATAAGTGAAATTTCTGCAATTTTGCCCTAAAATAAGGGAAATTTCTGGAATTTTGCCCCAAAATAAGTGGAATTTCTTAGTTTTGCCCCCAAATAAGGAGAATTTCTGCTTTTTTGCCCCACAATTAGTGAAATTTCTGCAATTTTGCCCTAAAATAAAAGAAATTTATGCAATTTTTCCCCATAATAAGGGAAATATCTGCAATTTTGCCCCAAAATAATGGGAATTTCTGTTTTTTGCCCCACAATTAGGTAAATTTCTGCAATTTTGCCCCAAAATAAGAGAAATTTCTGCCTTTTTGCCCCCAAATAAGAAAAATTTAAACCTTTTTACTTCAAAATAAGGGGAATTTCTGCATTTTTGCTACAAAATTTTAAGAATTTCTGCCTTTCTGCCGCACAATTAGGGGAATTTCTGCAATTTTGCTAAAAATATGGGGAATTTCTGCCTTTTTGCCCGAAATTAAGGGGAATGCATATTTTTTTGCCATATAAAAGGGAAATTTCCTCATTTTTGCTCCAAAATAAGGGGAATTTCTGCCTTTTTTCCTCTAAATAAGTGGAATTTCTGTCTTTTTCCCCCAAAACAAAGGGAATTTCTGTCTTTTTTGCCCCAAAATAAGGGGAATTTCTGACTCATTACCCTCAAATAAGTGAAATTTCTGCAATTTTGTCCCAATATAAGGGAAATTTCTGCATTTTTGCTCTCAAATAAGAAGAATTGCAGCCTTTATACCTCAAAATAAGGGGAATTTCTGCATTTTTGCCACAAAATATATGGAATTTCTGCCTTTTTGCCCCATAAGAAAAATTTCTTCAATTTTGCCCCAAATAAGGGAAATTTCTGCAATTTTATCTTAAAATAAGGTAAATCCTGCAATTTTGCCCCAAAATAAAGAAAATTTCTGGAATTTTGCCCCAAAATAAGGGGAATTTCTGATTTTTGCCCCAAAATATCGGGAATTTATGCCTTTTGCCCCAAAATTATGGGAATTTCTGCAATTTTGCTCCAAAATACTGGGAATTTCTGCTTTTTTGCCCGAAAATAAGGAGAATGCATACCTTTTTGCCATAAAAAAGTGAAATTTCTTTATTTTTGCTCCAAAATAAAAAAAAAATTTCTGCCTTTTTGCCTCTATATAAGTGGAATTTCTGTCTTTTTCCCCCAAAACAAAGAGAATTTCTGTCTTTTTTGCCTCAAAATAAGGGGAATTTCTGACTTATTACCCTGAAATAAGTGTAATTTCTGCAATTTTGCCCCAAAATAAGTGGAATTTCTGAGTTTTGCCCCAAAATAAGGAGATTTTCTGTCTTTTTGCCCCAACTTATAGGGAATTTCTGCCTTTTTGCCCCACAATTAGGGGAATTTCTGCAATTTTGCTCCAAAATACGGGGAATTTTTGCCTTTTTGCCCGAAAATATGGGGAATGCATAACTTTTTGCCATATAAAAGGGATATTTCTTTATTTTTGCTCCAAAATAAAAGGAATTTCTGCCTTTTTGCCTCCAAATAAGTGGAATTTGTGTCTTTTTCCCCCAAAACAAAAAAAAATTCTCATTTTTGCCCTTAAATAAGGGAAATTTCTGACTTATTACCCGGAAATAAATAAATTTTCTGCAATTTTGCCCCTAAAAAAGGGAAATCTCTGCCTTTTTTCCCCCAAATAAGGGGAATTTCAGCCTTTTTACCTCATAATAAGGAAAATTTCTGCATTTTTGCCTCTAAATAAGTGAAATTTCTGTCTTTTTCCCCCAAAACAAAGGGAATTTCTGCCTTTTTTGCCCCAAAATAAGGAAAATTTCAGACTTATTACCCTGAAATAACTGAAATTTCTGCAATTTTGCCCCAATATAAGGGAAATTTCTGCCTTTTTGCCCCCAAATAAGGAAAATTTCAGCCTTTTTACCTAAAAATAAGGGGAATTTCTGAATTTTGGCACAAAATATTAGGAATTTCTGCATTTTTGCCCCAAAATAAGGAAAAATTCTGCCTTTTTTCTCTGAAATAAATGAAATTTCTGCAATTTTGCACCAAAATAAGTGAATTTTTTGCAATTTTCCCCAAAATAAGTGAAATTTCTGGAATTTTGCCCCAAAATAAGTGGAATTTCTGAGTTTTGCCCCAAAATAAAGAGAATTTCTGTCTTTTTGCCCCAACATATAGAAAATTTCTGCCTTTTTGCACCACAAGTAATGAAATTTCTGCAATTTTCCCCTAAAATAATAGAAATTTCTGCAATTTTTCCCCATAATAAGGGAAATTTCTGCAATTTTGCCCCAAAATAAGGAGAATTTCTGTTTTTTGCCCCCAAATTAGGGAAATTTCTGCAATTTTGCCCCAAAATAATGGAAATTTCTGCCTTTTGCCCCAAAATATTGGGAATTTCTGCCTTTTTGTCTGAAAATAAGAAGAATGCATACCTTTTTGCCATAAAAAAGGAAATTTCTTCTTTTTTGCTTTAAAATAAGGGAAACTTTTGCCTTTTTGCCTCTAAATAAGTGGAATTTCTGTCTTTTCCCCCCAAAACAAATGAAATTTCTGTCTTTTTTGCCCCAAAATAAGAAAAATTTCTGACTTATTACCCTGAAATAAGTGAAATTTCTGCAAATTTGCACCAAAATAAGGGAAATTTCTGCCTTTTGCCCCACAATATGGGGAATTTCAGCATTTTACATCAAAATAAGGGAAATTTCTGATTTTTGCACCAAAATATGGAGAATTTCTGCCTTTTTGCCCCAAAATAAAGGGAATTTCTGCATTTTTCACCAATATTGGGGGAATTTCTGCAATTTTACTTCAAAATACGAGTCATTTCTGCCTTTTTGCATGAAATTAAGTGGAATTTCTGCCTTTATGTCCCGAAGTAAGTGAAATTTCTTCAATTTTATCCAAAAATTAAGGATTTCATCTTTTTGTCCCAAAATGAGGGGAATTTCTGCCATTTTGCCCTGAAATATTTGAAATTTCTGAAATTTTACCCCAAAATAAAGGGAATTTCTGCCTTTTTTCCTCTAAATAAGTGTAATATCAGTCTTTTTCCCCCAGAACAAAGGGAATTTCTGTCTATTTTGCCCCAATATAATGAAAATTTCTGCCTTTTTTCCCTGAAATAAAAGATATTTCTGCAATTTTGCCCCAAAATAAGTGGAATTTCTGAGTTTTGCCACAAAATAAGGAGAATTTTGTTTTTTTGCCCCAACATATAGGGAATATCTGCCTTTTTGCCCCACAATTAGGGGAATTTCTGGAATTTTGCTCCAAAATACTGGGAATTTCTGCTTTTTTGCCCGAAAATAAGGAGAATGCATACCTTTTTGCCATAAAAAAGTGAAATTTCTTTATTTTTGCTCCAAAATAAGAAGTATTTCTGCCTTTTTGCCTCTAAATAAGTGGAATTTCTGTCTTTTTCCCTCAAAACAAAGGGAATTTCTGTATTTTTTGCCCCAAAATAAGGGAAATTTCTGACTTATTACACTAAAATAAGTAAAATTTTTGCAATTTTGCCCCAAAATAAAGGAAATTTCTGCCTTTTTGCCCCCAAATAAGGAAAATTTGAGCCTTTTTACCTATAAATAAGGGGAATTTCTGAATTTTGGCACAAAATATTAGTAATTTCTGCCTTTTTGCCCCAAAATAAGGAAAATTTCTGCCTTTATTCTCTGAAATAAGTGAAATTTCTGCAATTATGCCACAAAATAAGTGATATTTCTGCAATTTGCCCCTAAAATAAAGGAAATTTCTGGAATTTTGCCCCAAAATAAGTGGAATTTCTTAGTTTTGCCCCCAAATAAGGAGAATTTCTGCTTTTTTGCCCCACAATTAGTGAAATTTCTGCAATTTTGCCCTAAAATAAAAGAAATTTATGCAATTTTTCCCCATAATAAGGGAAATATCTGCAATTTTGCCCCAAAATAATGGGAATTTCTGTTTTTTGCCCCACAATTAGGGAAATTTCTGCAATTTTGCCCCAATATAAGAAAAATTTCTGCCTTTTTGCCCCCAAATAAGAAAAATTTAAGCCTTTTTACTTCAAAATAAGGGGAATTTCTGCATTTTTGCTACAAAATTTTAGGAATTTCTGCCTTTATGTCCCAAAATAAAGAAAATTTCTGCCTTTTTTCTCTGAAATAAGTGAAATTTCTGCAATTTTGCCCCAAATAAGTTGAATTTCTGAGTTTTGCCCTAAAATAAGGAGAATTTCTATCTTTTTGCCTCAACATATAGGGAATTTCTGCCTTTCTGCCGCACAATTAGGGGAATTTCTGCAATTTTGCTAAAAATATGGGGAATTTCTGCCTTTTTGCCCGAAATTAAGGGGAATGCATATTTTTTTGCCATATAAAAGGGAAATTTCCTCATTTTTGCTCCAAAATAAAGGAAATTTCTGCCTTTTTTCCTCTAAATAAGTGGAATTTCTGTCTTTTTCCCCCAAAACAAAGGGAATTTCTGTCTTTTTTGCCCCAAAATAAGGGGAATTTCTGACTCATTACCCTCAAATAAGTGAAATTTCTGCAATTTTGTCCCAATATAAGGGAAATTTCTGCATTTTTGCTCTCAAATAAGAAGAATTGCAGCCTTTATACCTCAAAATAAGGGGAATTTCTGCATTTTTGCCACAAAATATATGGAATTTCTGCCTTTTTGCCCCATAATAAGAAAAATTTCTTCAATTTTGCCCCAAATAAGGGAAATTTCTGCAATTTTACCTTAAAATAAGGTAAATCCTGCAATTTTGCCCCAAAATAAAGAAAATTTCTGGAATTTTGCCCCAAAATAAGGGGAATTTCTGATTTTTCCCCAAAATATCGGGAATTTATGCCTTTTGCCCCAAAATTATGGGAATTTCTGCAATTTTGCTCCAAAATACTGGGAATTTCTGCTTTTTTGCCCGAAAATAAGGAGAATGCATACCTTTTTGCCATAAAAAAGTGAAATTTCTTTATTTTTGCTCCAAAATAAAAAAAATTTCTGCCTTTTTGCCTCTAAATAAGTGGAATTTCTGTCTTTTTCCCCCAAAACAAAGAGAACATTTGTCTTTTTTGCCTCAAAATAAGGGGAATTTCTGACTTATTACCCTGAAATAAGTGAAATTTCTGCAATTTTGCCCCAAAATAAGTGGAATTTCTGAGTTTTGCCCCAAAATAAGGAGAATTTCTGTCTTTTTGCCCCAACTTATAGGGAATTTCTGCCTTTTTGCCCCACAATTAGGGGAATTTCTGCAATTTTGCTCCAAAATACGGGGAATTTTTGCCTTTTTGCCCGAAAATATGGGGAATGCATAACTTTTTGCCATATAAAAGGGAAATTTCTTTATTTTTGCTCCAAAATAAAAGGAATTTCTGCCTTTTTGCCTCCAAATAAGTGGAATTTGTGTCTTTTTCCCCCAATACAAAAAAAAAATTTCTCATTTTTGCCCCTAAATAAGGGAAATTTCTGACTTATTACCCGGAAATAAATAAATTTTCTGCAATTTTGCCCCAAAATAAGGGAAATCTCTGCCTTTTTGCCCCCAAATAAGGGGAATTTCAGCCTTTTTACCTCATAATAAGGTGAATTTCTGCATTTTTGCCTCTAAATAAGTGGAATTTCTGTCTTTTTCCCCCAAAACAAAGGGAATTTCTGCCTTTTTTGCCCCAAAATAAGGAAAATTTCAGACTTATTACCCTGAAATAACTGAAATTTCTGCAATTTTGCCCCAATATAAGGGAAATTTCTGCCTTTTTGCCCCCAAATAAGGAAAATTTCAGCCTTTTTACCTAAAAATAAGGGGAATTTCTGAATTTTGGCACAAAATATTAGGAATTTCTGCATTTTTGCCCCAAAATAAGGAAAATTTCTGCCTTTTTTCTCTGAAATAAATGAAATTTCTGCAATTTTGCACCAAAATAAGTGAAATTTTTGCAATTTTCCCCAAAATAAGGGAAATTTCTGGAATTTTGCCCCAAAATAAGTGGAATTTCTGAGTTTTGCCCCAAAATAAGGAGAATTTCTGTCTTTTTGCCCCAACATATAGAAAATTTCTGCCTTTTTGCCCCACAAGTAATGAAATTTCTGCAATTTTCCCCTAAAATAATAGAAATTTCTGCAATTTTTCCCCATAATATGGGAAATTTCTTCAATTTTGCCCCAAAATAATGGAAATTTCTGCCTTTTGCCCCAAAATATTGGGAATTTCTGCCTTTTTGTCTGAAAATAAGAAGAATGCATACCTTTTTGCCATAAAAAACAAATTTCTTCCTTTTTGCTTTAAAATAAGGGAAACTTTTGCCTTTTTGCCTCTAAATAAGTGGAATTTCTGTCTTTTCCCCTCAAAACAAATAAAATTTCTGTCTTTTTTGCCCCAAAATAAGAAAAATTTCTGACTTATTACCCTGAAATAAGTGAAATTTCTGCAAATTTGCACCAAAATAAGGGAAATTTCTGCCTTTTGCCCCACAATATGGGGAATTTCAGCATTTTACATCAAAATAAGGGAAATTTCTGATTTTTGCACCAAAATATGGAGAATTTCTGCCTTTTTGCCCCAAAATAAAGGGAATTTCTGCATTTTTCACCAATATTGGGGGAATTTCTGCAATTTTACTCCAAAATACGAGTCATTTCTGCCTTTTTGCATGAAATTAAGTGGAATTTCTGCCTTTATGTCCCGAAATAAGTGAAATTTCTTCAATTTTATCCAAAAATTAAGGATTTCATCTTTTTGTCCCAAAATGAGGGGAATTTCTGCCATTTTGCCCTGAAATATTTGAAATTTCTGAAATTTTACCCCAAAATAAAGGGAATTTCTGCCTTTTTTATTCTAAATAAGTGGAATTTCTGTTTTTTTCCCCCAAAACAAAGGGAATTTCTGTCTATTTTGCCCCAATATAAGAAAAATTTCTGCCTTTTTTCCCTGAAATAAAAGATATTTCTGCAATTTTGCCCAAAAATAAGTGGAATTTCTTAGTTTTGCCCAAAATAAAAAGAATTTTTGCCTTTTTGCTCCACAATTAGTGAAATTTCTGCAATTTTGCCCTAAAATAAAAGAAATTTCTGCAATTTTTCCCCATAATAATGGAAATTTCTGCAATTTTGCCCCAAAATAAGGGGAATTTCTGTTTTTTGTCCCACAATTAGGGAAATTTCTGCAATTTTGCCCAACAATTAGGGAAATTTCTGCAATTTTGCCCCAAAATAAGGGGAATTTCTGCCTTTTACCCCAAAATATAGGGAATTTCTGCATTTTTGTCCGAAAATAAGAAGAATGCATACTTTTTTGCCATAAAAAAAGGAAATTTCTTCATTTTTGCTCCTAAATAAGGGGAACTTTTGCCTTTTTGCCTCTAAATAAGTGGAATTTCTGTCTTTTTCCCCCAAAACAAATGAATTTTCTGTATTTTTTGCCCAAAAATAAGAAAAATTTCGAACTTATTACCCTGAAATAAGTGAAATTTCTGCAAATTTGCCCCAAAATAAGAGCAATTTCTGCCTTTTGCCCCAAAATATGGGGAATTTCAGCATTTTACATCAAAATAAGGGAAATTTCTGATTTTTGCACCAAAATATGGAGAATTTCTGCCTTTTTGCCCCAAAATAAAGGGAATTTCTGCATTTTTGCACCAATATTAGGGGAATTTCTGCAATTCTGCTCCAAAATACGGGTCATTTCTGCCTTTTTGCCCGAAATTAAGTGGAATTTCTGCCTTTTTGTCCCGAAATAAGTGAAATTTCTTCAATTTTTGCCAAAAATTAGGGATATAATCTTTTTGCCCCAAAATGAGGGGAATTTCTGAATTTTGCCCTGAAATATTTGAAATTTCTGAAATTTTACCCCAAAATAAGGGGAATTTCTGCCTTTTTGCCTCTAAATAAGTGGAATTTCAGTCTTTTTCCCCCAAAACAAAGGGAATTTCTGTTTATTTTGCCCCAATATAATGAAAATTTCTGCCTTTTTTCCCTGAAATAAAAGATATTTCTGCAATTTTGCCCAAAAATAAGTGAAATTTCTGAGTTTTGCCACAAAATAAGGACAATTTTGTTTTTTTGCCCCAACATATAGGGAATATCTGCCTTTTTGCCCCACAATTAGGGGAATTTCTGGAATTTTGCTCCAAAATACTGGGAATTTCTGCCTTTTTGCCCGAAAATAAGGGGAATGCATACCTTTTTGCCATATAAAAGGGAAATTTCTTCATTTTTGCTCCAAAATAAGAAGTATTTCTGCCTTTTTGCCTCTAAATAAGTGGAATTTCTGTCTTTTTCCCCCAAAACAAATGAAATTTCTGTCTTTTTTGCCCCAAAATAAGAAAAATTTCTGACTTATTACCCTGAAATAAGTGAAATTTCTGAAAATTTGCACCAAAATAAGGGAAATTTCTGCCTTTTGCACCAAAATATGGGGAATTTCAGCATTTTACATCAAAATAAGGGAAATTTCTGATTTTTGCACCAAAATATGGAGAATTTCTGCCTTTTTGCCCCAAAATAAAGGGAATTTCTGCATTTTTCTCCAATATTGGGGGAATTTCTGCAATTTTACTCTAAAATACGAGTCATTTCTGCCTTTTTGCATGAAATTAAGTGGAATTTCTGCCTTTATGTCCCGAAATAAGTGAAATTTCTTCAATTTTATCCAAAAATTAAGGATTTCATCTTTTTGTCCCAAAATGAGGGGAATTTCTGCCATTTTGCCCTGAAATATTTGAAATTTCTGAAATTTTACCCCAAAATAAAGGGAATTTCTGCCTTTTTTGCTCTAAATAAGTGGAATTTCTGTCTTTTTCCCCCAAACAAAGGGAATTTCTGTCTATTTTGCCCCAATATAAGAAAAATTTCTGCCTTTTTTCCCTGAAATAAAAGATATTTCTGCAATTTTGCCCCAAAATAAGTGGAATTTCTGAATTTTGCCCAAAATAAAAAGAATTTCTGCATTTTTGCTCCACAATTAGTGAAATTTCTGCAATTTTGCCCTAAAATAAAAGAAATTTCTGCAATTTTTCCCCATAATAATGGAAATTTCTGCAATTTTGCCCCAAAATAAGGGGAATTTCTGTTTTTTGTCCCACAATTAGAGAAATTTCTGCAATTTTGCCCAACAATTAGGGAAATTTCTGCAATTTTGCCCCAAAATAAGGGGAATTTCTGCCTTTTACCCCAAAATATAGTGAATTTCTGCCTTTTTGTCCGAAAATAAGAAGAATGCATACTTTTTTGCCATAAAAAAGGAAATTTCTTCATTTTTGCTCCTAAATAAGGGGAACTTTTGCCTTTTTGCCTCTAAATAAGTGGAATTTCTGTCTTTTTCCCCCAAAACAAATGAATTTTCTGTATTTTTTGCCCCAAAATAAGAAAAATTTCGAACTTATTACCCTGAAATAAGTGAAATTTCTGCAAATTTGCCCCAAAATAAGAGAAATTTCTGCCTTTTGCCCCAAAATATGGGGAATTTCAGCATTTTACATCAAAATAAGAGAAATTTCTGATTTTTGCACCAAAATATGGAGAATTTCTGCCTTTTTGCCCCAAAATAAAGGGAATTTCTGCATTTTTGCACCAATATTAGGGAAATTTCTGCAATTTTGCTCCAAAATACAGGTCATTTCTGCCTTTTTGCCCGAAATTAAGTGGAATTTCTGCCTTTTTGTCCCGAAATAAGTGAAATTTCTTCAATTTTTGCCAAAAATTAGGGATTTCATCTTTTTGCCCCAAAATGAGGGGAATTTCTGAATTTTGCCCTGAAATATTTGAAATTTCTGAAATTTTACCCCAAAATAAGGGGAATTTCTGCCTTTTTGCCTCTAAATAAGTGTAATTTCAGTCTTTTTCCCCCAAAACAAAGGGAATTTCTGTTTATTTTGCCCCAATATAATGAAAATTTCTGCCTTTTTTCCCTGAAATAAAAGATCTTTCTGCAATTTTGCCCCAAAATAAGTGGAATTTCTGAGTTTTGCCACAAAATAAGGAGAATTTTGTTTTTTTGCCCCAACATATAGGGAATATCTGCCTTTTTGCCCCACAATTAGGGGAATTTCTGGAATTTTGCTCCAAAATACTGGGAATTTCTGCCTTTTTGCCCGAAAATAAGGGGAATGCATACCTTTTTGCCATATAAAAGGGAAATTTCTTCATTTTTGCTCCAAAATAAGAAGTATTTCTGCCTTTTTGCCTCTGAATAAGTGGAATTTCTGTCTTTTTCCCTCAAAACAAAGGGAATTTCTGTATTTTTTGCCCCAAAATAAGGGAAATTTCTGACTTATTACCCTGAAATAAGTGAAATTTTTGCAATTTTGCCCCAAAATAAAGGAAATGTCTGCCTTTTTGCCGCCAAATAAGGAAAATTTCAGCCTTTTTACCTACAAATAAGGGGAATTTCTGAATTTTGGCACAAAATATTAGTAATTTCTGCCTTTTTGCCCCAAAATAAGAAAAATTTCTGCCTTTATTCTCTGAAATAAGTGAAATTTCTGCAATTATGCCACAAAATAAGTGATATTTCTGCAATTTGGCCCTAAAATAAGGGAAATTTCTGGAATTTTGCCCCAAAATAAGTGGAATTTCTTAGTTTTGCCCCCAAATAAGAAGAATTTCTGCTTTTTTGCCCCACAATTAGTGAAATTTCTGCAATTTTGCCCTAAAATAAAAGAAATTAATGCAATTTTTACCCATAATAAGGGAAATATCTGCAATTTTGCCCCAAAATAATGGGAATTTCTGTTTTTTGCCCCACAATTAGGGAAATTTCTGCAATTTTGCCCCAAAATAAGAGAAATTTCTGCCTTTTTGCCCCCAAATAAGAAAAATTTAAGCCTTTTTACTTCAAAATAAGGGGAATTTCTGCATTTTTGCTACAAAATTTTAGGAATTTCTGCCTTTATGCCCCAAAATAAAGAAAATTTCTGCCTTTTTTCTCTGAAATAAGTGAAATTTCTGCAATTTTGCCCCAAATAAGTTGAATTTCTGAGTTTTGCCCTAAAATAAGGAGAATTTCTATCTTTTTGCCCCAACATATAGGGAATTTCTGCCTTTCTGCCGCACAATTAGGGGAATTTCTGCAATTTTGCTAAAAATATGGGGAATTTCTGCCTTTTTTCCCGAAATTAAGGGGAATGCATATTTTTTTGCCATATAAAAAGGAAATTTCCTCATTTTTGCTCCAAAATAAGGGGAATTTCTGCCTTTTTTCCTCTAAATAAGTGGAATTTCTGTCTTTTTCCCCCAAAACAAAGAGAATTTCTGTCTTTTTTGCCCCAAAATAAGGGGAATTTCTGAATCATTACCCTAAAATAAGTGAAATTTCTGCAATTTTGTCCCAATATAAGGGAAATTTCTGCCTTTTTGCTCTCAAATAAGAAGAATTGCAGCCTTTATACCTCAAAATAAGGGGAATTTCTGCATTTTTGCCACAAAATATATGGAATTTCTGCCTTTTTGCCCCATAATAAGAAAAATTTCTGCAATTTTGCCCCAAAATAAGGGGAATTTCTTTATTTTGCCCCAAAATAAAAAAAAATTTCAGCCTTTTTACCTGAAAATAAGTGAAATTACTGCAATTTTGCCCCAAATAAGGGAAATTTCTGCAATTTTGCCCCAAAATAAGGTAAATTTTTGAAATTTTGCCACAAAATAAAGGAAATTTCTGGAATTTTGCCTCAAAATAAGAGGAATTTCTGATTTTTGCGCCAAAATAAAGGGAATTTCTGCCTTTTGCACCAAAATTAGTGGAATTTTTGCAATTTTGCTCCAAAATACGAGGAATTTCTGCCTTTTTACCCGAAAATAAGGGGAATGTATGCCTTTTTGCCATAAAAAAGGAAATTTCTTCATTTTTGCTCTAAAATAAGGGGAATTTCTGCCTTTTTGCCTCTAAATAAGTGGAATTTCTGTCTTTTCCCCCCAAAACAAAGGGTATTTCTGACATTTTTGCCCCATAATAAGGGGAATTTCTGACTTATTACCCTGAAATAAGTAAAATTTCTGGAATTTTGCCCCAATATAAGGGAAATTTCTGCCTTTTTGCCCCCAAATAAGGGGAATTTCAGCCTTTTTACTTCAAAATAAGGGGAATTTCTGCATTTTTGCCACAAAATATTAGGAATTTCTGCCTTTATGCCCCAAAATAAGGAAAATTTCTGCTTTTTTTCTCTGAAATAAGTTAAATTTCTGCAATTTTGCCCCAAAATAAGTGGAATTTCTGAGTTTTTCCCCAAAATAAAGAGAATTTCTGTCTTTTTGCCCCAACATGTAAAGAATATCTGCCTTTTTGCCCCACAATTAGGGGAATTTCTGCAATTTTGCCCCAAAATAAGTGGAATTTCTGAGTTTTGCCAAAAATAAAAAGAATTTCTGCCTTTTTGCTCCACAATTAGTGAAATTTCTCCAATTTTGCCCTAAAATAAAAGAAATTTCTGCAATTTTTCCCAATAATAATGGAAATTTCTGCAATTTTGCCCCAAAATAAGGGGAATTTCTGTTTTTTGTCCCACAATTAGGGAAATTTCTGCAATTTTGCCCAACAATTAGGGAAATTTCTGCAATTTTGCCCCAAAATAAGGGGAATTTCTGCCTTTTACCCCAAAATATAGGGAATTTCTGCCTTTTTGTCCGAAAATAAGAAGAATGCATACTTTTTTGCCATAAAAAAGGAAATTTCTTTATTTTTGCTCCTAAATAAGGGGAACTTTTGCCTTTTTGCCTCTAAATAAGTGGAATTTCTGTCTTTTTCCCCCAAAACAAATGAATTTTCTGTATTTTTTGCCCCAAAATAAGAAAAATTTCGAACTTATTACCCTGAAATAAGTGAAATTTCTGCAAATTTGCCCCAAAATAAGAGAAATTTCTGCCTTTTGCCCCAAAATATGGGGAATTTCAGCATTTTACATCAAAATAAGGGAAATTTCTGATTTTTGCACCAAAATATGGAGAATTTCTGCCTTTTTGCCCCAAAATGAAGGGAATTTCTGCATTTTTGCACCAATATTAGGGGAATTTCTGCAATTTTGCTCCAAAATACGGGTCATTTCTGCCTTTTTGCCCGAAATTAAGTGGAATTTCTGCCTTTTTGTCCCGAAATAAGTGAAATTTCTTCAATTTTTGCCAAAAATTAGGGATTTCACCTTTTTGCCCCAAAATGAGGGGAATTTCTGAATTTTGCCCTGAAATATTTGAAATTTCTGAAATTTTACCCCAAAATAAGGGGAATTTCTGCCTTTTTGCCTCTAAATAAGTGGAATTTCAGTCTTTTTCCCCCAAAACAAAGGGAATTTCTGTTTATTTTGCCCCAATATAATGAAAATTTCTGCCTTTTTTCCCTGAAATAAAAGATATTTCTGCAATTTTGCCCAAAAATAAGTGAAATTTCTGAGTTTTGCCACAAAATAAGGAGAATTTTGTTTTTTTGCCCCAACATATAGGGAATATCTGCCTTTTTGCCCCACAATTAGGGGAATTTCTGGAATTTTGCTCCAAAATACTGGGAATTTCTGCCTTTTTGCCCGAAAATAAGGGGAATGCATACCTTTTTGCCATATAAAAGGGAAATTTCTTCATTTTTGCTCCAAAATAAGAAGTATTTCTGCCTTTTTGCCTCTAAATAAGTGGAATTTCTGTCTTTTTCCCTCAAAACAAAGGGAATTTCTGTATTTTTTGCCCCAAAATAAGGGAAATTTCTGACTTATTACCCTGAAATAAGTAAAATTTTTGCAATTTTGCCCCAAAATAAAGGAAATTTCTGCCTGTTTGCCCCCAAATAAGGAAAATTTCAGCCTTTTTACCTACAAATAAGGAGAATTTCTGAATTTTGGCACAAAATATTAGTAATTTCTGATTTTTTGCCCCAAAATAAGAAAAATTTCTGCCTTTATTCTCTGAAATAAGTGAAATTTCTGCAATTATGCCACAAAATAAGTGATATTTCTGCAATTTGGCCCTAAAATAAGGGAAATTTCTGGAATTTTGCCCCAAAATAAGTGGAATTTCTTACTTTTGCCCCCAAATAAGGAGAATTTCTGCTTTTTTGCCCCACAATTAGTGAAATTTCTGCAATTTATCCCTAAAATAAAAGAAATTTACGCAATTTTTCCCCATAATAAGGGAAATATCTGCAATTTTGCCCCAAAATAATGGGAATTTCTGTTTTTTGCCCCAAAATTAGGGAAATTTCTGCAATTTTGCCCCAAAATAAGAGAAATTTCTGCCTTTTTGCCCGAAAATAAGGGGAATGCATACCTTTTTGCCATATAAAAGGGAAATTTCTTCATTTTTGCTCCAAAATAAGAAGTATTTCTGCCTTTTTGCCTCTAAATAAGTGGAATTTCTGTCTTTTTCCCTCAAAACAAAGGGAATTTCTGTATTTTTTGCCCCAAAATAAGGGAAATTTCTGACTTATTACCCTGAAATAAGTGAAATTTTTGCAATTTTGCCCCAAAATAAAGGAAATTTCTGCCTGTTTGCCCCCAAATAAGGAAAATTTCAGCCTTTTTACCTACAAATAAGGAGAATTTCTGAATTTTGGCACAAAATATTAGTAATTTCTGATTTTTTGCCCCAAAATAAGAAAAATTTCTGCCTTTATTCTCTGAAATAAGTGAAATTTCTGCAATTATGCCACAAAATAAGTGATATTTCTGCAATTTGGGCCTAAAATAAGGGAAATTTCTGGAATTTTGCCCCAAAATAAGTGGAATTTCTTAGTTTTGCCCCCAAATAAGGAGAATTTCTGCTTTTTTGCCCCACAATTAGTGAAATTTCTGCAATTTTGCCCTAAAATAAAAGAAATTTACGCAATTTTTCCCCATAATAAGGGAAATATCTGCAATTTTGCCCCAAAATAATGGGAATTTCTGTTTTTTGCCCCACAATTAGGGAAATTTCTGCAATTTTGCCCCAAAATAAGAGAAATTTCTGCCTTTTTTCCCCCAAATAAGAAAAATTTAAGCCTTTTTACTTCAAAATAAGGGGAATTTCTGCATTTTTGCTACAAAATTTTAGGAATTTCTGCCTTTATGCCCCAAAATAAAGAAAATTTCTGCCTTTTTTCTCTGAAATAAGTGAAATTTCTGCAATTTTGCCCCAAATAAGTTGAATTTCTGAGTTTTGCCCTAAAATAAGGAGAATTTCTATCTTTTTGCCCCAACATATAGGGAATTTCTGCCTTTCTGCCGCACAATTAGGGGAATTTCTGCAATTTTGCTAAAAATATGGGGAATTTCTGCCTTTTTGCCCGAAATTAAGGGGAATGCATATTTTTTTGCCATATAAAAAGGAAATTTCCTCATTTTTGCTCCAAAATAAGGGGAATTTCTGCCTTTTTTCCTCTAAATAAGTGGAATTTCTGTCTTTTTCCCCCAAAACAAAGAGAATTTCTGTCTTTTTTGCCCCAAAATAAGGGGAATTTCTGACTCATTACCCTCAAATAAGTGAAATTTCTGCAATTTTGTCCCAATATAAGGGAAATTTCTGCCTTTTTGCTCTCAAATAAGAAGAATTGCAGCCTTTATACCTCAAAATAAGGGGAATTTCTGCATTTTTGCCACAAAATATATGGAATTTCTGCCTTTTTGCCCCATAATAAGAAAAATTTCTGCAATTTTGCCCCAAAATAAGGGGAATTTCTGCCTTTTTGCCCCCAAATAAGAAAAATTTAAGCCTTTTTACTTCAAAATAAGGGGAATTTCTGCATTTTTGCTACAAAATTTTAGGAATTTCTGCCTTTATGCCCCAAAATAAAGAAAATTTCTGCCTTTTTTCTCTGAAATAAGTGAAATTTCTGCAATTTTGCCCCAAATAAGTTGAATTTCTGAGTTTTGCCCTAAAATAAGGAGAATTTCTATCTTTTTGCCCCAACATATAGGGAATTTCTGCCTTTCTGCCGCACAATTAGGGGAATTTCTGCAATTTTGCTAAAAATATGGGGAATTTCTGCCTTTTTGCCCGAAATTAAGGGGAATGCATATTTTTTTGCCATATAAAAAGGAAATTTCCTCATTTTTGCTCCAAAATAAGGGGAATTTCTGCCTTTTTTCCTCTAAATAAGTGGAATTTCTGTCTTTTTCCCCCAAAACAAAGAGAATTTCTGTCTTTTTTGCCCCAAAATAAGGGGAATTTCTGACTCATTACCCTCAAATAAGTGAAATTTCTGCAATTTTGTCCCAATATAAGGGAAATTTCTGCCTTTTTGCTCTCAAATAAGAAGAATTGCAGCCTTTATACCTCAAAATAAGGGGAATTTCTGCATTTTTGCCACAAAATATATGGAATTTCTGCCTTTTTGCCCCATAATAAGAAAAATTTCTGCAATTTTGCCCCAAAATAAGGGGAATTTCTGCCTTTTTGCCCCCAAATAAGAAAAATTTAAGCCTTTTTACTTCAAAATAAGGGGAATTTCTGCATTTTTGCTACAAAATTTTAGGAATTTCTGCCTTTATGCCCCAAAATAAAGAAAATTTCTGCCTTTTTTCTCTGAAATAAGTGAAATTTCTGCAATTTTGCCCCAAATAAGTTGAATTTCTGAGTTTTGCCCTAAAATAAGGAGAATTTCTATCTTTTTGCCCCAACATATAGGGAATTTCTGCCTTTCTGCCGCACAATTAGGGGAATTTCTGCAATTTTGCTAAAAATATGGGGAATTTCTGCCTTTTTGCCCGAAATTAAGGGGAATGCATATTTTTTTGCCATATAAAAAGGAAATTTCCTCATTTTTGCTCCAAAATAAGGGGAATTTCTGCCTTTTTTCCTCTAAATAAGTGGAATTTCTGTCTTTTTCCCCCAAAACAAAGAGAATTTCTGTCTTTTTTGCCCCAAAATAAGGGGAATTTCTGACTCATTACCCTCAAATAAGTGAAATTTCTGCAATTTTGTCCCAATATAAGGGAAATTTCTGCCTTTTTGCTCTCAAATAAGAAGAATTGCAGCCTTTATACCTCAAAATAAGGGGAATTTCTGCATTTTTGCCACAAAATATATGGAATTTCTGCCTTTTTGCCCCATAATAAGAAAAATTTCTGCAATTTTGCCCGAAAATAAGGGGAATTTCTTTATTTTGCCCCAAAATAAAAAAAAATTTCAGCCTTTTTACCTGAAAATAAGTGAAATTACTGCAATTTTGCCCCAAATAAGGGAAATTTCTGCAATTTTGCCCCAAAATAAGGTAAATTTTTGAAATTTTGCCACAAAATAAAGGAAATTTCTGGAATTTTGCCCCAAAATAAGAGGAATTTCTGATTTTTGCGCCAAAATAAAGGGAATTTCTGCCTTTTGCACCAAAATTAGTGGAATTTTTGCAATTTTGCTCCAAAATACGAGGAATTTCTGCCTTTTTACCCGAAAATAAGGGAAATGTATGCCTTTTTGCCATAAAATAGGAAATTTCTTCATTTTTGCTCTAAAATAAGGGGAATTTCTGCCTTTTTGCCTCTAAATAAGTGGAATTTCTGTCTTTTCCCCCCAAAACAAAGGGAATTTCTGACATTTTTGCCCCATAATAAGGGAAATTTCTGACTTATTACCCTGAAATAAGTAAAATTTCTGGAATTTTGCCCCAATATAAGGGAAATTTCTGCCTTTTTGCCCCCAAATAAGGGGAATTTCAGCCTTTTTACTTCAAAATAAGGGGAATTTCTGCATTTTTGCCACAAAATATTAGGAATTTCTGCCTTTATGCCCCAAAATAAGGAAAATTTCTGCTTTTTTTCTCTGAAATAAGTTAAATTTCTGAAATTTTGCCCCAAAATAAGTGGAATTTCTGAGTTTTTCCCCAAAATAAAGAGAATTTCTGTCTTTTTGCCCCAACATGTAAAGAATATCTGCCTTTTTGCCCCACAATTAGGGGAATTTCTGCAATTTTGCTCCAAAATACGGGGAATTTCTGTTTTTATGCCCGAAAATAAGGGAAATGCATACCTTTTTGCCATAAAAATGTTAAATATCTTCATTTTTGGTCCAAAATAAGGGGAATTTCTGCCTTTTTGCCTCTAAATAAGTGGAATTTCTGTCTTTTTTTCCCAAAACAAAGGGAATTTATGACTTTTTTGCCACAAAATAAGGGGAATTTCTGAATTATTACCCTGAAATAAGTGAAATTTTTGGAATTTTTCCCCAAAATATTTGAAATTTCTGCCTTTTTGACCCCAAATAAGGGGAATTTCAGCCTTTTTACTTCAAAATAATGGGAATTTCTGCATTTTTTCCACAAAATATTAGGAATTTCTGCCTTTATGCCCCAAAATAAGGAAAATTTCTGCCTTTTTTCTCTGAAATAAGTTAAATTTCTGGAATTTTTCCCCAAAATAAGTGGAATTTCTGCCTTTTGCCCCTAAATAAGGGGAATTTCAGCCTTTTTACCTCAAAATAAGGAAAATTTCTGCCTTTTTTATCTGAAATAAGTGAAATTTCTTTAATTTTTTGTCAAAATAAGTGAAATTTCTGCAATTTTGCATCAAAATAAGGGAAATTTCTGGAATTTTGCCCCAAAATAAGTGGAATTTCTGAGGTTTGTCCCAAAATAAGGAGAATTTCTTTCTTTTTGCCCCAACATATAGGGAATTTCTGCCTTTTTGCCCCACAATTAGGGGAATTTCTGCAATTTTGCTCCAAAAAAACGGAAAATTTCTGCCTTTTTGCCCGAAAATAAGGGGAATGCATATTTTTTTTGCCATATAAAAAAGAAATTTCTTCATTTTTGCTCCAAAATAAGGGGAATTTCTGCCTTTTTGCCTCTAAATAAGTGGAATTTCTGTTTTTTTCCCCCAAAACAAAGGAGAGTTCAGTCTTTTTTGCCCCAAAATAAGGGGAATTTCTGACTTATTACCCTGAAATAAGTGAAATTTCTGCAATTTTGCCCCAATATAAGGGAAATTTCTGCCTTTTTGCTCCCAAATAAGTGGAATTTCAGCATTTTTAACTCAAAACAAGGGGAAATTCTGCATTTTTGCCACAAAATATACAGAATTTCTGCCTATTTGTCCCATAATAAAGGAAATGTCTGCAATTTTGTCCCAAAATAATGGGAATTTCTCCTTTTTTGCCCCAAAATAAAGAAAATTTCAGCATTTTTACCTGAAAATACGTGAAATTACTGCAATTTTGCCCGAAATAAGGGAAATTTCTGCAATTTTGCCGCAAAATAAGTGGAATTTTTTAGTTTTGCCACAAAATAAGGAGAATTTCTGCCTTTTTTCCCCACAATTAGTGAAATTTTTGCCATTTTGCCCTAAAATAAAAGAAATTTCTGCAATTTTGCCCCAAAATAAGGGGAATTTCTGTTTTTTGCCCCACAATTAGGGAAAGTTCTGCAATTTTGCCCCAAAATAAGAAGAATTTCTGCCTTTTGCCCCAAAATATGGGGAATTTCTGCCTTTTTATCTGAAAATAAGAAGAATGCATAGCTTTTTGCCATAAAAAATGGAAATTTCTTCATTTTTGCTCCAAAAGAAGGGGAACTTTTGCCTTTTTGCCTCCAAATAAGTGGAATTTCTGTCTGTTTTCCCCAAAACAAAAAAAATTTCTCTGTTTTTGCCCTAAAATAAGAAAAATTTCTGACTTATTACCCTGAAATAAGTGAAATTTCTGCAATTTTGCCCCAATATAAGGGAAATTTCTTCCTTTTTGCCCCCAAATAAGGTGAATTTCAGCCTTTTTACCTCAAAATAACGGGAATTTCTTCATTTTTGCCATAAAATATTAGGAATTTCTGCCTTTTTGCCCCAAAATAAGAAAAATTTCTTTCTTTTTTTCCTGAAATAAGTGAAATTTCTGCAATTTTGCCCCAAAGTAATTGAAATTTCTGCAATTTTGCCCCAAAATTAGGAAAATTTCTGGAATTTTACCCAAAAATAAGTGGAATTTCTGAGTTTTGCCCTAAAATAAGAAGAATTTCTGCCTTTTTGCCCCACAATAAGGAGAATTTCTGCAATTTTGCTCCAAAATACGGGGAATTTTTGCCTTTTTGCCCGAAAATAAAAAGAATGCATACCTTTTTGCCATAAAAAAAATTTCTTCATTTTTTCCTCAAAATAAGGGAAATTTTTGCCATTTTGCCCTGAAATATGTGAAATTTCTGCAATTTTACCCCAAAATAAGGTGAATTTCTGCCTTTTTGCCCCAAAATAATGGGAATTTTTGCCTTTTTGCCCCAAAATAAAGAAAATTTCTTTCTTTTTTTTCCTGAAATTCGTGAAATTTCTGCAATTTTGCCCTAAAGTAAGTGAAATTTCTGCAATTTTGCCCCAAAATAAGGGAAATTTCTGGAATTTTGCCCCAAAATAAGTGGAATTTCTGAGTTTTGCCCTAAAATAAGGAGAATTTCTGCCTTTTTGCCCCACAATTAGGAGAATTTCTGCAATTTTGCTCCAAAATACGGGGAATTTCTGCCTTTTTGCACGAAAATAAGGAGAATGCATACCTTTTTGCCATAAAAAAAATTTCTTCATTTTTTCCTCAAAATAAGGGAAATTTTTGCCATTTTGCCTGGAAATATGTGAAATTTCTGCAATTTTTCCTTAAAATAAGGTGAATTTCTGCCTTTTTGCCCCAAAATAATGGGAATTTCTGCATTTTTGCACCAAAATAAGAAAAATTTTTGCTTTTTTTCTCTGAAATAAGTGAAATTTCTGCAATTTTGTTCTAAAATAAGGGAAATTTCTGCAATTTTTTCCTATAATAAGGGAAATTTCTGCAATTTTGCCCCAAAATACGGGGAATTTCTGTTTTTTGCCCCCAAATAAGGGAAATTTCTGCAATTTTGCCAAAAATAAGGGAAATTTCTGCTTTTTTCCTCAAAATAAGGAGAATTTCTGCCTTTTTGCCTAAAAGTAAAAAAAATTACTGTATTTTTTACCCCAAAATTAGGTGAATTTCTGCAATTTTGCTCCAAAATACGGGGATTTTCTGCCTTTTTCGCCGAAAATAAGGGGAATTTTGACCATTTTGCCGCAAAATAAGTGAAATTTTTGCAGTTTTACCCCGAAATGAGGAGAATTTCTGGCTTTTTGCCCAAAAATTAGGGGAATTTCTGTAATTTTGCTACAAAATACGGGGAATTTCTGCCTTTTTGCCCAAAATTAAAAGGAATATATACCTTTTTGCCATAAGAAAAGGAAATTTCTTCATGTTTGCTCCAAAATAAGGGGATTTTCTAACTTTTTGACTCAAAATAAGTGCCATTTCTGCCTTTTGCCCAAAAATAAACGAAATTTCTCTCTTTTTTCCAAAAATAAGGTGAATTTCTGACTTTTTGTTTCAAAATAAGGGGAATTTCAGCCTTTTTACCTCAAAATAAGGGAAATTTCTGCCTTTTTGCCCCCAAAATAAATGGAATTTCTGCATTTTTGCACCAATATCAGGGGAATTTCGGCAATTTTGCTCCAAAATACGGGTCATTTCTGCCTTTATGCAAGAAATTAAGTGGAATTTATGCCTTTTTGTCCCTAAATAAGTGAAATTTCTTCAATTTTAGCCAAAAATTAGGGATTTCATCCTTTTGCCCCAAAATAAGGGGAATTTCTGCCATTTTGCCCTGAAATATTTAAAATTTCTGCAATTATACCCGAAAATAAGGGGAATTTCTGCCTTTTTGCTCCAAAATAAGAGGAATTTCAGTCTTATTACCTCAAAATAAGGGGAATTTCTGCCTTTTTGCCCCAAAATATAAGGAATTTCTGCCTTTTTGCCCCAAAATAAAAAAATTTCTGCAATTTTGCCCCAAAATAAGGAAAATTTCTCTTTTTTTGCACCAAAATAAAGGAAGTTTCAGTTTTTTTTACCTGAAAATATGTGAAATTTCTGCAATTTTGCCCCAAATAAGGGAGTTTTCTGCAATTTTGTCCCAAAATAAAGGAAATTTCTGGAATTTTGCCCCAAGATAAAAGGAATTTCTGATTTTTGCCTCAAAATATAGATAATTTCTGCCTTTTGCCCCAAAATTAGGGGAATTTCTGCAATTTTGCTCCAAAATACGGGGAATTTCTGCCTATTTTCCCGAAAATAAGGGAAATGCATATCTTTTTGCCATAAAAAAGGGAAATTTCTTCATTTTTGGTTCAAAATAAGGTGAATTTCTGCCTTTTAGCCCCAAAATAATGGGAATTTCTGCTTTTTTGCCCCAAAATAAGAAAAATTTTACCTTTTTTTCTCTGAAATAAGTAAAATTTCTGCAATTTTTCCCCATAATAAGGATAATTACTGCAATTTTGCCCCAAAATAAGGGGAATTTATGTTTTTTGCCCCCAAATAAGGGAAATTTCTGCAATTTTGCCCTAAAATAAGGGGAATTTCTGCCTTTTGCCCCTAAATAAGGAGAATTTCTTCCTTTCTGCCCCAAAATAAAGAAAATTACTGCATTTTTTACCCCAAAATTAGGTGAATTTCTGCAATTCTGCTCCAAAATACGGGGATTTTCTGCTTTTTTCGCCGATAATAAGGAGAATTTCTGCCATTTTGCCGCGAAGTAAGTGAAATTTCTGCAGTTTTACCACAAAATTAGGGGATTTTCTGCCTTTTTGCCCCAAAATTAGGGGAATTTCTGCAATTTTGCTCCAAAATACGGGGAATTTCTGCCTTTTTGCCTGAAAATAAAGGGAATGTATACCTTTTTGCCATTAAAAAGGGAAATTTCTTCATTTTTGACCGAAAGTAAGGGGATTTTCCGCCTTTTTGACTCAAAATAAGTGCAATTTCTTCCTTTTCCCCAAAAATAAACGAAATTTCTGTCTTTTTGCCCCAAAATAAGGGGAATTTCTGACTTTTTGCCCCAAAATATTTGAAATTTCTGCAATATTACCTTAAAATAAGGTGAATTTCTGCTTTTTTGCCCCAAAATATAAGGAAATTCTGTTTTTTTGCCTCAAAGTAAGGAAAATTTCTGCAATTTTGCCCCAAAATAATAGGAATGTCTCACTTTTTGCCTCAAAATAAAGGATATTTCAGCCTTTTTACCTTAAAATAAGTGAAATTTCTGAAATTTTGCCCCAAAAAAGGGAAATTTCTGCAATTTTGCCCCAAAATAAGGTAAATTCCTGCAATTTTGCCCCAAAATAAAGGAAATTTCTGATTTTTGCTTCAAAATAAAGGGAATTTCTGCCTTTTGCCCCAAAATTAGGGAAATTTCTTCAATTTTGCTCCAAAATACGGGAAATTTCTGATTTTGCCCGTAAATAAAAGAAATGCATATGTTTTTGCCATAAAAAAGGGAAATTTCTTCATTTTTGCTCCAAAATAAGGGGAATTTCTGCCTTTTTGCTTCTAAATAAGTGGAATTTCTTTCTTTTTCCCCCAAAACAAAGGGAATTTTTGTCTTTTTTGCCCTAAAATAAGAAGAATTTCTGACTTATTACCCTGAAATAAGTGAAATTTCTGCAATTTTGCCCCAAAATAAGGGAAATTTCTGCATTTTTGCAACCAAATAAAGGCAATTTCAGCCTTTTTACCTCAAAATAAGGGGAATATCTGCATTTTTGCCAAAAAATATTAGGAATTTCTGCCTTTTGCCCTAAATAAGGAAAATTTCTGACTTATTACCCTGAAATAATTGAAATTTCTGCAATTGTGCCCCAAATAAGGGAAATTGCTGCAATTTTGCCCCAAAATAAGGGAAATTTCTGGAATTTTGCCCCAAAATAAGTGGAATTTCTGAGTTTTGCCATAATATAAGGAGAATTTCTGTCTTTTTGCCCCAAAAAATAGGGAATTTCTGCCTTTTTGCCCCACAACTACGGGAATTTCTGCAATTTTGCTCCAAAATACGGGGAATTTCTGCATTTATGCCGGAATATAAGGGGAATAAATACCTATTTGCCATAAAAAAGGGAAATTTCTTCATTTTTGTTACAAAATAAGGGGAATTTCTGCCTTTTTGGCTCTAAATAAGTGAAATTTCTGTTTTTTTTGCCCGAAAATAAGGGGAATTTCTGACTTATTACACTGAAATAAGTGAAAATTCTGCAATTTTGCCCCGCAATAAGGGAAATTTCTGCCTTTTTGCCCCCAGATGAGGGGAATTTCAGGCTTTTTACCTCATAATACTGGGAATCTCTGCCTTTTTGCCCTAAAATATGGAAAATTTCTGTATTTTTGCCCCAAAATAAAGAAAATTTCTGCAATTTTGTACCAAAGTAAAAGTAATTTCTGCCTTTTTGTCCCAAAATAAGAGAAATTTCCGCGTTTTTTTCCTGAAATAAGTGAAAGTTCTGTAATTTTGCCCCAAAATAAGGGGAATTTCTGACTTTTAGCCCTGAAATAAGGAGAATTTCTGTCTTTTTGCCCCAAAATGATGTTAATTTCTGCATTTTCCTTCAAAATTTGAGGAATATGTGCAATTTTGCTCAAAATATGGGGAATTTCTGCCTTATTGCACCAAAATAAAGGGAATTTCTGCATTTTTGCACCAATATAAGGGGAATTTCTGAAATTTTGCTCCAAAATACGGGGAATTTCAACCTTATTGCCCGAAATAAAGTGGAATTTCTGCCTTTTTGCCCTGAAATATTTGAAATTTCCGCAATTTTATTCAAAAATAAGGGGAATTTCTGTTTTTGGCCCCAAAATTAGGAGAATTTCTGCTTTTTGCCTCAAAATAAGGCAAATTTCTCACTTTTTTCCCTGAAATAAGTGAAATTTCTGCAATTTTGCCCCAAAATAAGGGGAATTTCTGCCTTTTTGCCAAAATATTAAGAATTTCAGCATTTTACCTCCAAATAAGGGGAATTTCTCCCTTTTTGCCACAAAATATGGGGAATTTCTGCCTATTGCCCCCAAATAAGAAAAATTTTTGCTTTTCTGCCCCAATTAACAGGAATTTCCTCCTTTTTGCCACAAAGTAAAGGGAATTTCTGCCTTTTTGCCCCAAAATAACGGGAATTTCAGCTTTTTACCTCAAAATAAAAGGAATTTCTGCCTTTTGCCCACAATATGGGGAATTTCTGACATTTTGTTCTAAAATAAGTAAAATATCTTCAATTTTGTACCAAAATAAAAGTAATTTCTGACTTTTTGCGCTGGAATAAATGAAATTTCTGTAATTTTGCCCAAAAAAAGGGAAATTTGTGTCTTTTTGCCCCAAAATGAGGGGAATTTCTGCCTTTTTGCCCCAAAATATAGGGAATTTCAGCATTTTACCTCAAAATAAAGGGAATTTCAGCCTTTTTGCAACAAGATATGGGGAATTTCTGCCTTTTTGCCACAAAATAAGAAAAATTTCTGCAATTCTGTACCAAAATAAAAGAAATTTTTACAATTTTGCCTGAAAATAAGGGAAATTTCTGATTTTTGCCCCGAAATAAGGAGAATTTCCGTATTTTTGCCCCAAAATAAAGGGAATTTCTGCCTTTTTGCCCCAAAATTAGGAAAGTTTCTGCAATTTTGCTTCAAAATACAGGAAATTTCTGCCTCTTTTCCCGAAAATAAGGGGAACTTCTTTCGATTTGCCCCAAATAAAGGGAATTTCTGCATTCTTGCCCCATTATTAGGGGAATTTCTGCAATTTTGCTCCAAAATACGGGAAATTTCTGCCTTTTTGCCTGAATCTAAGGGGATTTTCTGCGTTTTTGCCCCCAAACAAGGGAAATTTCTTCAATTTTATCCCAAATAAGGGGAATATCTGCAATTATGCCCTGAAATATCTGAAATGTCTGCAATTTAACCCCAAAATAAGGTGAATTTCTGCCTTTTTGCTTCAAAATAATGAGAATTTCTGACTTTTTGCCCCACAATAAGAAAAATTTTTGCTTTTTTTCTCTGAAATAAGTGAAATTTCTGCAATTTTGCCCTAAAATAAAAGAAATTTCTCCAATTTTTCCCCATAATAAAGGAATTTTCTGCAATTTTGCCCCAAAATAAAGGGAATTTCTGTTTTTTTGTGCCCAAATAAGGAAAATTTCTGCAATTTTGCCCCAAAATAAAAGGTATTTCTCCCTTTTTGCCTCAAAATAAAGGAAATTTTAGCCTTTTTACCTGAAAATAAGTGAAATTTCTTCAGTTTTGCCCCAAATAAGGGAAATTTCTGCAATTCTGCCCCAAAATAACGTAAATTCCTGCAATTTTGCCCCAAAATAAGGGAAATTTCTGATTTTTGCTTCAAAATAAAGGGAATTTCTGCCTTTTGCCCCAAAATTAGGGCAATTTCTGCAATTTTGCTCCAAAATACGGGGAATTTCTGATTTTGCCCGTAAATAAGAGAAATGCATACGTTTTTGCCATAAAAAAGGGAAATTTCTTCATTTTTGCTCCAAAATAAGGGGAATTTCTGCCTTTTTGCTTATAAATAAGTGGAAATTCTTTCTTTTTCCCCCAAAACAAAGGGAATTTCTGTCTTTTTTGCCCCAAAATAAGGGGAATTTCTGACTTATTACCCTGAAATAAGTGAAATTTCTGCAATTTTGCCCCAAAATAAGGGAAAATTCTGCATTTTTGCAACCAAATAAAGGCAATTTCAGCCTTTTTACATCAAAATAAGGGGAATATCTGCATTTTTGCCAAAAAATATTAGGAATTTCTGCCTTTTGCCCCAAATAAGGAAAATTTCTGACTTATTACCCTGAAATAATTGAAATTTCTGCAATTGTGGCCCAAAATATGGGAAATTTCTGCAATTTTGCCCCAAAATAAGGGAAATTTCTGGAATTTTGCCCAAAATAAGTGGAATTTCTGAGTTTTGCCCCAATATAAGGAGAATTTCTGTCTTTTTGCCCCAACAAATAGGGAATTTCTGCCTTTTTGCCCCACAACTAAGGGAATTTCTTCAATTTTGCTCCAAAATACGGGGAATTTCTGCCTTTATGCCCGAATATAAGGGGAATGCATACCTATTTGCCATTAAAAAGGGAAATTTCTTCATTTTTGTTACAAAATAAGGGGAATTTCTGCCTTTTTGGCTCTAAATAAGTGGAATTTCTGTCTTTTTCCCCCAAAACATAGGAAATTTCTGTCTTTTTTGCCTCAAAATAAGGGGAATTTCTGACTTATTACCCTGAAATAAGTGAAAATTCTGCCATTTTGCCCCGCAATAAGAGAAATTCCTGTCTTTTTGCCCCAAATAAGAGGAATTTCAGCCTTTTTACCTCATAATAATGGGAATCTCTGCCTTTTTGCCCTAAAATATGGAAAATTTCTGTATTTTTGCCCCAAAATAAAGAAAATTTCTGCAATTCTGTACCAAAGTAAAAGTAATTTCTGCCTTTTTGTCCCAAAATAAGAGAAATGTCCGCGTTTTTTCCCTGAAATAAGTGAAAGTTCTGTAATTTTGCCCCAAAATAAGGGGAATTTCTGACTTTTAGCCCTGAAATAAGGAGAATTTCTGTCTTTTTGCCCCAAAATAATGTTAATTTCTGCATTTTCCTTCAAAATTAGGGGAATATGTGCAATTTTGCTCAAAATACGTGGAATTTCTGCCTTATTGCAACAAAATAAAGGGAATTTCTGCATTTTTGCACCAATATAAGGGGATTTTCTGAAATTTTGCTCCAAAATACGGGGAATTTTAACCTTATTGCCCGAAATAAAGTGGAATTTCTGCCTTTTTGCCCTGAAATATTTGAAATTTCCGCAATTTTACCCCAAAATAAGGGGAATTTCTGTTTTGGCCCAAAAATTACAAGAATTTCTTCTTTTTGCCCCAAAATAAGGCAAATTTCTGACTTTTTGCCCTGAAATAAGTGAAATTTCTGCAATTTTGCCCCAAAATAAGGGGAATTTCTGCCTTTTTGCCAAAATAAGGGGAATTTCAGCATTTTACCTCCAAATAAGGAGAATTTCTGCCTTTTTCCCACATAATATGGGGAATTTCTGCCTATTGCCCCCAAATAAGAAAAATTTTTGCTTTTCTGCCCCAATTAACAGGAATTTCCTCCTTTTTGCCACAAAGTAAAGGGAATTTCTGCCTTTTTGCCCCAAAATAACGGGAATTTCAGCTTGTTACCTCAAAATAAGGGGAATTTCTGCCTTTTGCCCACAATATGAGGAATTTCTGAATTTTTGTTCCAAAATAAGGAAAATTTCTTCAATTTTGTACAAAAATAAAAGTAATTTCTGACTTTTTGCCCTGAAATAAATGAAATTTCTGCAATTTTGCCCGAAAAAAAGGGAAATTTGTGTCTTTTTGCCCCAAAATGAGGGGAATTTCTGCCTTTTTGCCACAAAATATAGGGAATTTCAGCATTTTACCTCAAAATAAGGGGAATTTCAGCCTTTTTGCAACAAAATATGGGGAATTTCTGCCTTTTTGCCACAAAATAAGAAAGATTTCTGCTATTCTGTACCAAAATAAAATAAATTTTTACAATTTTGCCCGAAAATAAGGGAAATTTCTGATTTTTGTTCCGAAATAAGGAGAATTTCCGTATTTTTGCCCCAAAATAAAGGGAATTTCTGCCTTTTTGCCCCAAAATTAGGAAAGTTTCTGCAATTTTGCTTCAAAATACAGGAAATTTCTGCCTCTTTTCCCGAAAATAAGGGGAACTTCTTTCGATTTGCCCCAAATAAAGGGAATTTCTGCATTCTTGCCCCATTATTAGGGGAATTTCTGCAATTTTGCTCCAAAATACGGGAAATTTCTGCCTTTTTGCCTGAATCTAAGGGGATTTTCTGCGTTTTTGCCCCCAAACAAGGGAAATTTCTTCAATTTTATCACAAATAAGGGGAATATCTGCAATTATGCCCTGAAATATCTGAAATGTCTGCAATTTAACCCCAAAATAAGGTGAATTTCTGCCTTTTTGCTTCAAAATAATGAGAATTTCTGACTTTTTGCCCCACAATAAGAAAAATTTTTGCTTTTTTTCTCTGAAATAAGTGAAATTTCTGCAATTTTGCCTTAAAATAAAAGAAATTTCTCCAATTTTTCACCATAATAAAGGAATTTTCTGCAATTTTGCCCCAAAATAAAGGGAATTTCTGTTTTTTTGTGCTCAAATAAGGGAAATTTCTGCAATTTTGCCCCAAAATAAAAGGTATTTCTCACTTTTTGCCTCAAAATAAAGGAAATTTTAGCCTTTTTACCTGAAAATAAGTGAAGTTTCTTCAATTTTGCCCCAAATAAGGGAAATTTCTGCAATTCTGCCCCAAAATAACGTAAATTCCTGCAATTTTGCCCCAAAATAAGGGAAATTTCTGATTTTTGCTTCAAAATAAAGGGAATTTCTGCCTTTTGCCCCAAAATTAGGGCAATTTCTGCAATTTTGCTACAAAATACGGGGAATTTCTGATTTTGCCCGTAAATAAGAGAAATGCATACGTTTTTGCCATATAAAAGGGAAATTTCTTCATTTTTGCTCCAAAATAAGGGGAATTTCTGCCTTTTTGCTTATAAATAAGTGGAAATTCTTTCTTTTTCCCCCAAAACAAAGGGAATTTCTGTCTTTTTTGCCCCAAAATAAGGGGAATTTCTGACTTATTACCCTGAAATAAGTGAAATTTCTGCAATTTTGCCCCAAAAAAAGGGAAAATTCTGCATTTTTGCAACCAAATAAAGGCAATTTCAGCCTTTTTACATCAAAATAAGGGGAATATCTGCATTTTTGCCAAAAAATATTAGGAATTTCTGCCTTTTGCCCCAAATAAGGAAAATTTCTGACTTATTACCCTGAAATAATTGAAATTTCTGCAATTGTGGCCCAAAATAAGGGAAATTTCTGCAATTTTGCCCCAAAATAAGGGAAATTTCTGGAATTTTGCCCAAAATAAGTGGAATTTCTGAGTTTTGCCCCAATATAAGGAGAATTTCTGTCTTTTTGCCCCAACAAATAGGGAATTTCTGCCTTTTTGCCCCACAACTAAGGGAATTTCTGCAATTTTGCTCCAAAATACGGGGAATTTCTGCCTTTATGCCCGAATATAAGGGGAATGCATACCTATTTGCCATTAAAAAGGGAAATTTCTTCATTTTTGTTACAAAATAAGGGGAATTTCTGCCTTTTTGGCTCTAAATAAGTGGAATTTCTGTCTTTTTCCCCCAAAACATAGGAAATTTCTGTCTTTTTTGCCTCAAAATAAGGGGAATTTCTGACTTATTACCCTGAAATAAGTGAAAATTCTGCCATTTTGCCCCGCAATAAGAGAAATTTCTGTCTTTTTGCCCCAAATAATAGAAATTTCAGCCTTTTTACCTCATAATAATGGGAATCTCTGCTTTTTTGCCCTAAAATATGGAAAATTTCTGTATTTTTGCCACAAAATAAAGAAAATTTCTGCAATTTTGTACCAAAATAAAAGTAATTTCTGCCTTTTTGTCTCAAAATAAGGAAATTTCAGTCTTTTTACAAGAAAATAAGTGAAATTTCTGCAATTTTGCCCCAATAAAAGAAATTTCTGCAATTTTCCCCTAAAATAAGGGGAATTTCTGCCTTTTGCCCCTAAATAAGAAGAATTTCTGCCTTTTTGCCCCAAAATAAAGAAAATTACTGTATTTTTTACCCCAAAATTAGGTGAATTTCTGCAATTTTGCTGCAAAATACGGGAATTTTCTGCCTTTTTCACCGATAATAAAGAAAACTTCTGCCATTTTGCAGCAAAATAAGTGAAATTTCTGCAGTTTTACCCCAAAATAAGGGGATTTTCTGCCTTTTTGCCCCAAAATTAGGGGAATTTCTGAAATTTTGTTCCAAAATACGGGGAATTTCTGCCATTTTGCCCGAAAATAAAGAAAATGAATACATTTTTGCAATTAAAAAAAAAATTCTTCATTTTTGCCCGAAAATAAGGGGATATTCTGCCTTTTTTACTCAAAATAATTGCAATTTCTGCCTTTTCCCCAAAAATAAACGAAATTTCTGTCTTTTTGCCCCAAAATAAGGGGAATTTCTGACATTTTGCCCTGTAATATTTGAAATTTCTGCAATTTTACCGAAAATAAGGGGAATTTCTGACTTTTTGACCCAAATTATAAGGAATTTCTGCCTTTTTGCACCAAAATAAAGAAAATTTCTGCAATTTTGCTCCAAAATAAGAGGAATTTCTCCCTTTTTGCCTCAAAATAAAGGAAATTTCAGCATTTTTACCTTAAAATAAGTGAAATTTTTGCAATTTTGCCCCAAATAAGGGATATTTCTGCAATTTTGCCCCAAAATAAGGTAAATTCCTGCAATTTTGGCCCAAAATAAAGGAAATTTCTGATATTTGCTTCAAAATAAAGGAAATTTCTGCCTTTTGCCCCAAAATAAGGGGAATTTCTGCAATTTTGCTCCAAAATATGGAAAATTTCTGCCTTTATGCCCGAATATAAGGGGAATGCATACCTATTTGCCATAAAAAGGGAAATTTCTTCATTTTTGTTACAAAATAAGGGGAATTTCTGACTTTTTGTTCCAAAATAAGGAAATATTCTTCAATTTTGTACCAAAATAAAAGTAATTTCTGACTTTTTGCCCTGAAATAAATAAAATTTCTGCAATTTTGCTCGAAAAAAAGGGAAATTTGTGTCTTTTTGCCCTAAAATGAGGGGAATTTCTGCCTTTTTGCCCCAAAATATAGGGAATTTCAGCATTTTACCTCAAAACAAAGGGAATTTCACCCTTTTTGCAACAGAATATGGGGAATTTCTGCCTTTTTGCCACAAAATAAGAAAAATTTCTGCAATTCTGTACCAAAATAAGAGAAATTTTTACAATTTTGCCCGAAAATAAGGGAAATTTCTGATTTTTGCCCCGAAATAAGGAGAATTTCTGTATTTTTGCCCCAAAATAAAGGGAATTTCTGCTTTTTTGCCCCAAAATTAGGGGAGTTTCTGCAATTTTGCTTCAAAATACAGGAAATTTCTGCCTCTTTTCCAGAAAATAAGGGGAACTTCTTCTGATTTGCCCCAAATAAAGAGAATTTCTGCATTCTTGCCCCAAAATACGGGGAATTTCTGCCTTTTTGCCCGAAATTAAGGGGATTTTCTGCGTTTTTGCCCCCAAACAAAGGAAATTTCTGCAATTTTATCCCAAATAAGGGGAATATCTGCCATTATGCCCTGAACTATCTGAAATGTCTGCAATTTTACCCCAAAATAAGGTGAAATTCTGCCTTTTTGCCCCAAAATAATGGGAATTTCTGCCTTTTTGCCCCACAATAAGAAAAATTTTTGCTTTTTTTCTCTGAAATAAGTGAAATTTCTGCAATTTTGCCTTAAAATAAAAGAAATTTCTGCAATTTTTCCCCATAATAAAGGAATTTTCTGCAATTTTGCCCCAAAATAAAGAGAATTTCTGTTTTTTGTCCCCAAATAAAAGAAATTTCTACAATTTTGCCCCAAAATAAAAGGTATTTCTCTTTTTTGCCTCAAAATAAAAGAAATTTTAGCCTTTTTACCTGAAAATAAGTGAAATTTCAGCAATTTTGCTCCAAATAAGGGAATTTTATGCAATTTTCCCCTAAAATAAGGGGAATTTCTGCCTTTTGCCCCTAAATAAGGAGAATTTCTGCATTTTTGCCCCAAAATAAAGAAAATTACTGTATTTTTTACTCCAAAATTAGGTGAATTTCTGCAATTTTGCTCCAAAATACGGGAATTTTCTGCCTTTTTTGCCGATAATAAGGAAAACTTCTGCCATTTTGCCGCGAAATAAGTGAAATTTCTGCAGTTTTACCCCAAAATAAGAAGATTTTCTGCCTTTTTGCCCCAAAATTAAGGGAAGTTCTGAAATTTTGTTCCAAAATACAGGGAATTTCTGCCTTTTTGCCCGAATATAAATAAAATGTATACCTTTTTGCCATTAAAAAAAGAAATTTCTTAATTTTTGCCTGAAAATAAGGGGATATTCCGCCTTTTTGACTCAAAATAAGTGCAATTTCTGCCTTTTCCCGAAAAACAAACGAGATTTCTGTCTTTTTGCCCCAAAATAAGGGGAATTTCTGACTTTTTGCCCTGAAATATTTGAAATTTCTGCAATTTTACTGAAAATAAGGGGAATTTCTTCCTTTTTACCCCAAAATAAGAAAAATTTCTGTAATTTTGCCCAAAATAAGGGGAATTTCTCCCTTTTTGCCTCAAAATATAGGAAATTTCAGCCTCTTTACCTGAAAATAAGTGAAATTTCTGCAATTTTGCCCCAAATAAGGGAAATTTCTGCAATTTTGCCCCAAAATAAGGTAAATTTCTGCAATTTTGCCCCAAAATTAAAGAAATTTCTGATTTTTGTCCCAATATAAAGGAAATTTCTGCCTTTTGCACCAAAATTAGGGGAATTTCTGCAATTTTGCTCAAAAATACGGGGAATTTCTGCCTTTATGCCCGAATATATGGGGAATGCCTACCTATTTGCCATTAAAAAGGGAAATTTCTTCATTTTTCTTACAAAATAAGGGGAATTTCTGCCTTTTTGGCTCTAAATAAGTGGAATTTCTGTCTTTTTCCCCCAAAACATAGGAAATTTCTGTCTTTTTTGCCTCAAAATAAGGGGAATTTCTGACTTATTACCCTGGAATAAGTGAAAATTCTGCCATTTTGCCCGCAATAAGAGAAATTTCTGTCTTTTTGCCCCCAAATAAGAGGAATTTCAGCCTTTTTACCTCATAATAATGGGAATCTCTGCCTTTTTGCCCTAAAATATGGAAAACTTCTATATTTTTGCCCCAAAATAAAGAAATTTTCTGCAATTTTGTACAAAAATAAATGTAATTTCTGCTTTTTTGTCCCAAAATAAGAGAAATTTCCACGTTTTTTCCCTGAAATAAGTGAAAGTTCTGTAATTTTGCCCCAAAATAAGGGGAATTTCTGACTTTTTGCCCTGAAATAAGGAGAATTTCTGTCTTTTTGCCCCAAAATAATGTGAATTTCTTCATTTTCCTTCAAAATTAGGGGACTATGTGCAATTTTGCTCAAAATACGGGGAATTTCTGCCTTATTGCACCAAAATAAAGGGAATTTCTTCATTTTTGCACCAATATAAGGGGAATTTCTGAAATTTTGCTCCAAAATACGGGGAATTTCAACCTTATTGCCCGAAATAAAGTGGAATTTCTGCCTTTTTGCCCTGAAATATTTGAAATTTCCGCAATTTTATTCAAAAATAAGGAGAATTTCTGTTTTTGGCCCCAAAATTAGGAGAATTTCTGCTTTTTGCTCCAAAATAAGGCAAATTTCTAACTTTTTGCCCTGAAATAAGTGAAATTTCTGCAATTTTGTCCCAAAGTAAGGGGAATTTCTGCCTTTTTGCCAAAATATTAAGAATTTCAGCATTTTACCTCCAAATAAGGGGAATTTCTGCCTATTTGGCATAAAATATGGGGAATTTCTGCCTATTGCCCCCAAATAAGAAAAATTTTTGCTTTTCTGCCCCAATTAACAGGAATTTCCTCCTTTTTGCCACAAAGTGAAGGGAATTTCTGCCTTTTTGCCCCAAAATAACGGGAATTTCAGCTTTTTACCTCAAAATAAAGGGAATTTCTGCCTTTTGCCCACAATATGGGGAATTTCTGAATTTTTGTTTCAAAATAAAAAAAATTTCTTCAATTTTGTACCAAAATAAAAGTAATTTCTGAGTTTTTGCCCTGAAATAAATGAAATTTCTGCAATTTTGCCCGAAAAAAAGGGAAATTTGTGTCTTTTTGCCCCAAAATGAGGGGAATTTCTGCTTTTTTGCCCTGAAATATTTGAAATTTCTGCAATTTTACCGAAAATAAGGGGAATTTCTGCCTTTTTGCCCCAAATTATAAGGAATTTCTGCCTTTTTGTCCCACAATAAAGAAAATTTCTGCAATTTTGCCCCAAAATAAGGGGAATTTCTTCTTTTTTGCCTCAAAGTATAGGAAATTTCAGCGTTTTTACCTGAAAATAAGTGAAATTTCTGAAATTTTGCACCAAATAAGGGAAATTTCTGCAATTTTGCTCCAAAATAAGGTAAATTACTGCAATTTTGCCCCAAAATAAAGGAAATTTCTGATTTTTGCCCCCCCAAAAAAGGAATTTCTGCCTTTTGCCCCAAAATTAGGGGAATTTCTGCAATTTTGCTCCAAAATATGGGGAATTTCTGCCTTTATGCCCGAATATAAGGGAAATGCATACCTATTTGCCATAAAAAAAAAATTTCTTCATTTTTGTTACAAAATAAGGGGAATTTCTGCTTTTTTGCCTCTAAATAAGTGGAATTTCTGTCTTTTTCCCCCCAAAAAAGGAAATTTCTGTCTTTTTTGCCCCCAAATAAGGGAAATTTCTGACTTATTACCATGAAATAAGTGAAAATTCTGCCATTTTGCCCCACAATAAGGGAAATTTCTGCCTTTTTGCCCCCAAATAAGGGGAATTTCAGCATTTTTACCTCATAATAATGGGAATCTCTGCCTTTTTGCCCTAAAATATGGAAAATTTCTGTATTTTTGCCCCAAAATAAAGAAAATTTCTGCAATTTTGTACCAAAATAAAAGTAATTTCTGCCTTTTTGTCCCAAAATAAGAGAAATTTCCGCGTTTTTGCCCTGAAATAATTGAAAGTTCTGTAATTTTGCCCCAAAATAAGGGGAATTTCTGACTTTTTGCCCTGAAATAAGGAGAATTTCTGTCTTTTTGCCCCAAAATAATGTGAATTTCTGCATTTTCCTTCAAAATTAGGGGAATATGTGGAATTTTGCTCAAAATACGGGGAATTTCTGCCTTATTGCCCCAAAATAAAGGGAATTTCTGCATTTTTGCACCAATATAAGGGGAATTTCTGAAATTTTGCTCCAAAATACGGGGAATTTCAACCTTATTGCCCGAAATAAAGTGGAATTTCTGCCTTTTTGCCCTGAAATATTTGAAATTTCCGCAATTTTACCCAAAAATAAGGGGAATTTCTGTTTTTGGCCCCAAAATTAGGAGAATTTCTGCTTTTTGCCCCAAAAAAAGGCAAATTTCTAACTTTTTGCACTGAAATAAGTGAAATTTCTGCAATTTTGCCCCAAAGTAAGGGGAATTTCTGCCTTTTTGCCAAAATAAGGGGAATTTCAGCATTTTACCTCCAAATAAGGGGAATTTCTGCCTTTTTGCCATAAAATATGGGGAATTTCTGCCTATTGCTACCAAATAAGAAAAATTTTTGCTTTTCTGCCCCAATTAACAGGAATTTCCTCCTTTTTGCCAAAAAGTGAAGGGAATTTCTGCCTTTTTGCCCCAAAATAACGGGAATTTCAGCTTTTTACCTCAAAATAAAGGGAATTTCTGCTTTTTGCCCACAATATGGGGAATTTCTGAATTTTTGTTTCAAAATAAGGAAAATTTCTTCAATTTTGTACCAAAATAAAAGTAATTTCTGAGTTTTTGCCCTGAAATAAATGAAATTTCTGCAATTTTGCCCGAAAAAAAGGGAAATTTGTGTCTTTTTGCCCCAAAATGAGGGGAATTTCTGCTTTTTTGCCCTGAAATATTTGAAATTTCTGCAATTTTACCGAAAATAAGGGGAATTTCTGCCTTTTTGCCCCAAATTATAAGGAATTTCTGCCTTTTTGTCCCAAAATAAGAAAAATTTCTGCAATTTTGCCCCAAAATAAGGGGAATTTCTTCTTTTTTGCCTCAAAATATAGGAAATTTCAGCGTTTTTACCTGAAAATAAGTGAAATTTCTGCAATTTTGCCCCAAATAAGGGAAATTTCTGCAATTTTACCCCAAAATAAGGTAAATTATTGCAATTTTGCCCCAAAATAAAGGAAATTTCTGATTTTTGCCCCCCCAAAAAAGGAATTTCTGCCTTTTGCCCCAAAATTAGGGGAATTTCTGCAATTTTGCTCCAAAATACGGGGAATTTCTGCCTTTATGCCCGAATATAAGGGAAATGCATACCTATTTGCCATAAAAAAAAAAAAATTCTTTATTTTTGTTACAAAATAAGGGGAATTTCTGCCTTTTTGGCTCTAAATAAGTGGAATTTCTGTCTTTTTCCCCCCAAAAAAGGAAATTTCTGTCTTTTTTGCCCCAAAATAAGGGAAATTTCTGACTTATTACCATGAAATAAGTGAAAATTCTGCCATTTTGCCCCGCAATAAGGGAAATTTCTGCCTTTTTGCCCCCAAATAAGGGGAATTTCAGCATTTTTACCTCATAATAATGGGAATCTCTGCCTTTTTGCCCTAAAATATGGAAAATTTCTGTATTTTTGCCCCAAAATAAAGAAAATTTCTGCAATTTTGTACCAAAATAAAAGTAATTTCTGCCTTTTTGTCCCAAAATAAGAGAAATTTCCGCGTTTTTGCCCTGAAATAATTGAAAGTTCTGTAATTTTGCCCCAAAATAAGGGGAATTTCTGACTTTTTGCCCTGAAATAAGGAGAATTTCTGTCTTTTTGCCCCAAAATAATGTGAATTTTTGCATTTTCCTTCAAAATTAGGGGAATATGTGGAATTTTGCTCAAAATACGGGGAATTTCTGCCTTATTGCCCCAAAATAAAGGGAATTTCTGCATTTTTGCACCAATATAAGGGGAATTTCTAAAATTTTGCTCCAAAATACGGGGAATTTAAAACTTATTGCCCGAAATAAAGTGGAATTTCTGCCTTTTTGCCCTGAAATATTTGAAATTTCCGCAATTTTACCCAAAAATAAGGGGAATTTCTGATTTTGGCCCCAAAATTAGGAGAATTTCTGCTTTTTGCCCCAAAATAAGGCAAATTTCTAACTTTTTGCACTGAAATAAGTGAAATTTCTGCAATTTTGCCCCAAAGTAAGGGGAATTTCTGCCTTTTTGCCAAAATATGAAGAATTTCAGCATTTTACCTCCAAATAAGGGGAATTTCTGCCTTTTTGCCATAAAATATGGGGAATTTCTGCCTATTGCTACCAAATAAGAAAAATTTTTGCTTTTCTGCCCCAATTAACAGGAATTTCCTCCTTTTTGCCAAAAAGTGAAGGGAATTTCTGCCTTTTTGCCCCAAAATAACGGGAATTTCAGCTTTTTACCTCAAAATAAAGGGAATTTCTGCTTTTTGCCCACAATATGGGGAATTTCTGAATTTTTGTTTCAAAATAAGGAAAATTTCTTCAATTTTGTACCAAAATAAAAGTAATTTCTGAGTTTTTGCCCTGAAATAAATGAAATTTCTGCAATTTTGCCCGAAAAAAGGGGAAATTTGTGTCTTTTTGCCCCAAAATGAGGGGAATTTCTGCTTTTTTGCCCTGAAATATTTGAAATTTCTGCAATTTTACCGAAAATAAGGGGAATTTCTGCCTTTTTGCCCCAAATTATAAGGAATTTCTGCCTTTTTGTCCCAAAATAAGAAAAATTTCTGCAATTTTGCCCCAAAATAAGGGGAATTTCTTCTTTTTTGCCTCAAAATATAGGAAATTTCAGCGTTTTTACCTGAAAATAAGTGAAATTTCTGCAATTTTGCCCCAAATAAGGGAAATTTCTGCAATTTTACCCCAAAATAAGGTAAATTATTGCAATTTTGCCCCAAAATAAAGGAAATTTCTGATTTTTGCCCCCCCAAAAAAGGAATTTCTGCCTTTTGCCCCAAAATTAGGGGAATTTCTGCAATTTTGCTCCAAAATACGGGGAATTTCTGCCTTTATGCCCGAATATAAGGGAAATGCATACCTATTTGCCATAAAAAAAAAATTTCTTTATTTTTGTTACAAAATAAGGGGAATTTCTGCCTTTTTGGCTCTAAATAAGTGGAATTTCTGTCTTTTTCCCCCCAAAAAAGGAAATTTCTGTCTTTTTTGCCCCAAAATAATGGAAATTTCTGACTTATTACCATGAAATAAGTGAAAATTCTGCCATTTTGCCCCGCAATAAGGGAAATTTCTGCCTTTTTGCCCCCAAATAAGGGGAATTTCAGCATTTTTACCTCATAATAATGGGAATCTCTGCCTTTTTGCCCTAAAATATGGAAAATTTCTGTATTTTTGCCCCAAAATAAAGAAAATTTCTGCAATTTTGTACCAAAATAAAAGTAATTTCTGCCTTTTGTCCCAAAATAAGAGAAATTTCCGCGTTTTTGCCCTGAAATAATTGAAAGTTCTGTAATTTTGCCCCAAAATAAGGGGAATTTCTGACTTTTTGCCCTGAAATAAGGAGAATTTCTGTCTTTTTTGCCCCAAAATAATGTGAATTTCTGCATTTTCCTTCAAAATTAGGGGAATATGTGGAATTTTGCTCAAAATACGGGGAATTTCTGCCTTATTGCCCCAAAAAAAGGGAATTTCTGCATTTTTGCACCAATATAAGGGGAATTTCTGAAATTTTGCTCCAAAATACGGGGAATTTCAACCTTATTGCCCGAAATAAAGTGGAATTTCTGCCTTTTTGCCCTGAAATATTTGAAATTTCCGCAATTTTACCCAAAAATAAGGGGAATTTCTGTTTTTGGCCCCAAAATTAGGAGAATTTCTGCTTTTTGCCCCAAAATAAGGCAAATTTCTAACTTTTTGCACTGAAATAAGTGAAATTTCTGCAATTTTGCCCCAAAGTAAGGGGAATTTCTGCCTTTTTGCCAAAATAAGGGGAATTTCAGCATTTTACCTCCAAATAAGTTGAATTTCTGCCTTTTTGCCACAAAATATGGGGAATTTCTGCCTATTGCCCCCAAATAAGAAAAATTTTTGCTTTTCTGCCCCAATTAACAGAAATTTCCTCTTTTTGCCACAGAGTAAAGGGAATTTCTGCCTTTTTGCCCCAAAATAACGGGAATTTCAGCTTGTTACCTCAAAATAAGGGGAATTTCTGCCTTTTGCCCACCATATGGGGAATTTCTGACTTTTTGTTCCACAATAAGGAAAATTTCTTCAATTTTGTACCAAAATAAAAGTAATTTCTGACTTTTTGCCCTGAAATAAATGAAATTTCTGCAATTTTGCCCAAAAAAAGGGAAATTTGTGTCTTTTTGCCCCAAAATGAGGGGAATTTCTGCCTTTTTGACCAAAAATATAGGGAATTTCAGCATTTTACCTCAAAATAAAGGGAATTTCAGCCTTTTTGAAACAGAATATGGGGAATTTCTGCCTTTTTGCCACAAAATAAAAAAAAAATTTCTGCAATTCTGTACCAAAATAAAAGAAATTTTTACAATTTTGCCCGAAAATAAGGGAAATTTCTGATTTTTGCCCCGAAATAAGGAGAATTTCTGTATTTTTGCCCCAAAATAAAGGGAATTTCTGCCTTTTTGCCCCAAAATTAGGGGAGTTTCTGCAATTTTGCTTCAAAATATAGGAAATTTCTGCCTCTTTTCCCGAAAATAAGGAGAACTTCTTACGATTTGCCCCAAATAAAGGGAATTTCTGCATTCTTGCCCCAATATTAGGGGAATTTCTGCAATTTTGCTCCAAAATACGGGGAATTTCTGCCTTTTTGCCCGAAATTAAGGGGATTTTCTGCGTTTTTGCCCCCAAACAAGGAAAATTTCTGCAATTTTATCCCAAATAAGAGAAATTTCTGCCATTTTGCCCAGAACTATCTGAAATGTCTGCAATTTTACCCCAAAATAAGGTTAATTTCTGCTTTTGCCCCAAAATAATGGGAATTTCTGCCATTTTGCCCCTTAATAAGATAAATTTTTGCTTTTTTTCTCTGAAATAAGTGAAATTTCTGCAATTTTCCCTTAAAATAAAAGAAATTTCTGTAATTTTTCCCCATAATAAAGGGATTTTCTGCAATTTTGCACCAAAATAAAGGGAATTTCTGTTTTTTGTCCCCAAATAAGGGAAATTTCTGCAATTTTGCCCCAAAATAAAAGGTATTTCTTTCTTTTTGCTTCAAAATAAAGGAAATTTTAGCCTTTTTACCTGAAAATAAGTGAAATTTCTGCAATTTTGCCCCAAATAAAGGAAATTTCTGCAATTTTGCCCTAAAATAAGGGGAATTTCTGCCTTTTGCCTGTAAATAAAGAGAATTTCTGCCTTTTTGCCCCCAAATAGAGAAAATTACTGTACTTTTTACCCCAAAATTAGGTGAATTTCTGCAATTTGCTCCAAAATACAGGAATTTTCTGCCTTTTTCGCCGATAATAAAGAAAACTTCTGCTATTTTGGCGCGAAATAAGTGAAATTTCTGCAGTTTTACCCCAAAATAAGGGGCTTTTCTGAATTTTTGCCCCAAAATTAGGGGAATTTCTGAAATTTTGTTCCAAAATACATGGAATTTCTGCCTTTTTGCCCGAAAATAAAAAAAAATGTATACCTTTTTGCCATTAAAAATGGAAATTTCTTCAATTTGCCCGAAAATAAGGGGATATTCCGCCTTTTTGACTCAAAATAAGTGCAATTTCTGCCTTTTCCACAAAAATAACCAAAATTTCTGTCTTTTTGCCCCAAAATAAGGGGAATTTCTGACTTTTTGCCCTGAAATATTTGAAATTTCTGCAATTTTACCGAAAATAAGGGGAATTTCTGCCTTTTTGACCCAAATTATAAGGAATTTCTGCCTTTTTGCCCCAAAATAAGAAAAATTTCTGCAATTTTGCTGCAAAATAAAGGGAATTTCTCCCTTTTTGCCTCAAAATAAAGGAAATTTCAGCCTTTTTGCCTTAAAATAAGTGAAATTTCTGCAATTTTGCCCCAAATAAGTGAAATTTCTGCAATTTTGCCCCAAAATAAGGTAAATTCCTGCAATTTTGCCCCAAAATAAAGGAAGTTTCTGATTTTTGCCCCAAAATAAAGGGAATTTCTGCCTTTTGCCCCAAAATTAGGGAAATTTCTGAAATTATGCTCCAAAATACAGGGAATTTCTGCCTTTATGCCCGAAAATAAGAGAAATGCATACCTTTTTTGCCATAAAAAAGGGAAATTTCTTCATTATTGCTCCAAAATAAGGGGAATTTCTGCCTTTTTGCCTCTAAATAAGTGGAATTTTGGTCTTTTTCCCCCAAAACAAAGGGAATTTCTGTCTTTTTTGCCCCAAAATAAGGGGAATTTCTGACTTATTACCCTGAAATAAGTGAAATTTCTGCAATTTTGCACCAAAATAAGGGAAATTTCTGTATTTTTGCAACGAAATAAGGGGAATTTCAGCCTTTTTACCTCATAATTAGGGAAATTTCTGCATTTTTGCCACAAAATATTAGGAATTTCTGCCTTTTTGCCCCAAATAAAGAAAATTTCTGCCTTTTTTCCCTGAAATAAGTGAAATTTCTTCAATTTTGTCCCAAAATAAGTGAAATTTCTGCAATTTTGCCTCTAAATAAGGGAAATTTCTGGAATTTTGCACAAAAATAGGTGGAATTTTTGAGTTTGGCCCAAAATAAGGAGAATTTCTGTCTTTTTGCCCCAACATATAGAGAATTTCTGCCATTTTCCCCAACAATTAGGGGAATTTCTGCAATTTTGCTCCAAAATATGGGGAATTTCTGCTTTTTAGGCGAAAATAAGTGGAATGTATACCTTATGCCACAAAAAAGGGAAATTTCTTCATTTTTGCTCCAAAATAAGGGGAATTTCTGCTTTTTTGCCTCTAAATAAGTGAAATTTCTGTCTTTTTCCCCCAAAACAAAGGGATTTTCTGTTTTTTGCCCCAAAATAAGGAAAATGTCTGACTTATTACCCTGTAATAAGTGAAATTTCTGCAATTGTGCCCCAAAATAATAGAAATTTCTGCAATTTTGCCCCAAAATAAGGGAAATTTCTGGAATTTTCCCCCAAAATAAGTGGAATTTCTGAGTTTTGCCCCAAAATAAGGAGAATTTCTGTCTTTTTGCCCCAACAAATAAGGAATTTCTGCCTTTTTGCCCCACACTTAGGGGAATTTCTGTAATTTTACTCCAAAATATGGGGAATTTCTGCCTTTATGCCTGAAAATAAGGGGAATGCATATCTATTTGCCATAAAAAAGGAAAATTTCTTCATTTTTGCTACAAAATCAGGGGAATTTCTGTTTTTTGGCTCTAAATAAGTGGAATTTCTGTCTTTTTCCCCCAAAACAAGGGAATTTCTGTCTTTTTTGCCCCAAAATAAGGGGAATTTCTGACTTTTTACCCTGAAATAAGTGAATATTCTGCAATGTTGCCCCAAAATAAGGGAAATTTCTTCCTTTTTTGCCCCCAAATAATGGAAATTTCAGCATTTTTACCTCATAATAATGGGAATCTCTGCCTTTTTCCCTAAAATATGGAAAATTTCTGTATTTTTGCCTCAAAATAAAGAAAATTTCTGCAATTTTGTACCAAAATAAAAGTAATTTCTGCATTTTGTCCCAAAATAAGAGAAATTTCTGCGTTTTTTCCCTGAAATTATTGAAATTTCTGTAATTTTTCCCCAATATAAGGGGAATTTCTGACTTTTTGCCCTGAAATAATGAGAATTTCTGTCTTTTTGCCCCAAAATAATGTGAATTTCTGCATTTTCCTTCAAAATTAGGATAATATGTGCAATTTTGCTTAAAATACGTGGAATTTCTGCCTTATTGCAACAAAATAAAGAGAATTTCTGCATTTTTGCACCAATATAAGGGGAATTTCTGAAATTTTGCTCCAAAATACGGGGAATTTTAACCTTATTGCCCGAAATAAAGTGGAATTTCTGCCTTTTTGCCCTGAAATATTTGAAATTTCCGCAATTTTACCCTAAAATAAGGGGAATTTCTGTTTTTGGACCCAAAATTACAAGAATTTCTGCTTTTTGCCCCAAAATAATGCAAATTTCGGACTTTTTGCCCTGAAATAAGTGAAATTTCTGCAATTTTGCCCCAAAATAAGGGGAATTTCTGCCTTTTTGCCAAAATAAGGGGAATTTCCGCATTTTACCTACAAATAAGGGGAATTTCTGCCTTTTTCCCACATAATATGGGGAATTTCTGCCTATTGCCCCCAAATAAGAAAAATTTTTGCTTTTCTGCCCCAATTAACAGGAATTTCCTTCTTTTTGCCACAGAGTAAAGGGAATTTCTGCCTTTTTGCCCAAAAATAACGGGAATTTCAGCTTGTTACCTCAAAATAAGGGGAATTTCTGCCTTTTGCCCACAATATGGGGAATTTCTGAATTTTTGTTCCAAAATAACGAAAATTTCTTCAATTTTATACCAAAATAAAAGTAATTTCTGACTTTTTGCCCTGAAATAAATGAAATTTCTGCAATTTTGCCCAAAAAAAGGGAAATTTGTGTCTTTTTGCCCCAAAATGAGGGGAATTTCTGCCTTTTTGCCACAAAATATAGGGAATTTCAGCATTTTACCTCAAAATAAGGGGAATTTCAGCCTTTTTGCAACAAAATATGGGGAATTTCTGCCTTTTTGCCACAAAATAAGAAAGATTTCTGCAATTCTGTACCAAAATAAAATAAATTTTTAAAATTTTGCCCGAAAATAAGGGAAATTTCTGATTTTTCCCCAAAATAAGGAGAATTTCTGTATTTTTGCCCCAAAATAAGGGGAATTTCTGCCTTTTTGCCCCAAAATTAGAGGAGTTTTTGCAATTTTGCTCTAAAATACAAGGAATTTCTGCCTCTTTTCCCAAAAATAAGAGGAACTTCTTCCGATTTGCCCCAAATAAAGGGAATTTCTGCATTTTTCCCCAATATTAGGGGAATTTCTGCAATTTTGCTCTAAAATACAAGGAATTTCTGCCTTTTTGCCTGAAATTAAGGAGACTTTCTGCATTTTTGCCCCCAAACAAGGGAAATTTCTGCAATTTTATCCCAAATAAGGGGAATTTCTGCCTTTTTGCCCCAATATAATGGGAATTTCTGCCTTTTTGTCCCACAATAAGAAAAATTTTTGCTTTTTTTCTCTGAAATAAGTGAAATTTCTGCAATTTTGCCATAAAATAAAAGAAATTTCTTCAATTTTTTTCCATAATATAGGAATTTTCTGCAATTTTGCCCCAAAATAAAGGGAATTTCTGTTTTTTGTCCCCAAATAAGGGAAATTTCTGCAATTTTGTTCTAAATTAAGGGGAATTTCTGCCTTTTGCCTCAAAATAAGGGGAATTTTTACCTTTTTGCCCCAAAATAAAGAAAATTACTGCATGTTTTACCCCAAAATTAGGTGAATTTCTGCAATTTTGCTCCAAAATACGGGGAATTTCTGCCTTTTTGCCCGAAAATAAAGAGAATGTATACCTTTTTGCCATAAAAAGGGAAATTCCTTCATTTATACCCTAAAATAAGGTGATTTTCCGCATTTTTGACAAAAAAAAAGTGCAATTTCTGACTTTTCCCCAAAAATAAACGGAATTTCTGTCTTTTTGCCCCAAAATAAGCGGAATTTCTGACGTTTTGCTCTGAAATAAGTTAAATTTCTAAAATTTTTCCCCAAAATAACGGAAATGTCTGCTTTTTGCCCCAAAATAAGGGGAATTTCTGCCTTTTTGCCCCAAAATAAGGGGAATTTCTGCATTTTTGCCACAAAATAAGGGGAATTTCAGCTTTTCTACCTCAAAATAATGGGAATTTCTGCATTTCTGCCCCAAAATATGGAAAATTTCTGGCTTTTTGCCCAAAAATAAGAAAAATTTCTGAAATTTGGAACCAAAGTAAAAGAAATTTCTGCCTTTTTGCCCCAAAATAAGAAAATTTCTGCTTTTTTCCCTGAAATAAGTGAAATTTCTGCAATTTTGCCACAAAATAAGGGAAATTTCTACAATTTTGCCAAATGTACAGGAAATTTCTACAATTTTCCTCAAAATAAGAGGAATTTCTGACTTTTTGCTCCAAAAAAAAGGAGATTTTCTGTCTTTTTGCCCCAAAATAAGGAGAATTTCTGACTTTTTGCCCGACAATTATGAGAATTTCTGCAAATTTGCTTTAAAATACGGGGAATTTCTGCCTTTTAGCCCAAAATAAAGGGATTTTCTGAATTTTCCCCCAATATTTGGGGAATTTCTGCATTTTACCTCTAAATAAGGGGAATTTCTGCATTTTACCTCAAAATAAGAAGGATTTCTGCCTTTTGCCCCAAAATATGGCTAATTTCTGCCTTTATGTTCAAAAATAAGGAAAATTTCTTCAATTTTGTATCATAATAAAATAAATTTCTGCTTTTTGCCCCAAAATATGTGGAATTTCTGACTTTTTGCCCTGAAATAAATGAAATTTCTGCAATTTTGCCCGAAAATAAGGGAAATTTGTGCCTTTTTTCCCCAAATTAAGGGGAATTTCTGCCTTTGCCCCAAAATATGGGGAATTTCAACATTTTACCTCAAAATAAGGGGAATTTCAGCCTTTTTTCACCAAAATATGGAGAATTTCTGCCTTTTTGCCCCAAAATAAAGGAAATTTCTGCATTTTTGCACCAATATTAGGGGAATTTCTGCAATTTTGCTCCAAAATATGGGTCATTTCTGCCTTTTTGCCCGAAATTAAGTGGAATTTCTGCCTTTTTGTCCCGAAATAAGTGAAATTTCTTCAATTTTAGCCAAAAATTAGGGATTTCATCTTTTTGCCCCAAAATAAGTGGAATTTCTGCCATTTTGCCTTGAAATATTTGAAATTTCTGCAATTTTACCACAAAATAAGGGGAATTTCTGCCTTTTTGCCCCAAAATAAGGGGAATTTCAGCCTTTTTACCTCATAATAATGGGAATCTCTGCCTTTTTGCCCTAAAATATGGAAAATTTCTGTATTTTTGCCCCAAAATAAAGAAAATTTCTGCAATTTTGTACCAAAATAAAAGTAATTTCTGCATTTTATCCCAAAATAAGAGAAATTTCCGTGTTTTTTACCTGAAATAAGTGAAATTTCTGTAATTTTGCCCCAAAATAAGGGGAATTTCTGACTGTTTGCCCTGAAATAAGGAGAATTTCTGTCTTTTTGCCCCAAAATAATGTTAATTTCTGCATTTTCCTTCAAAATTAGGGGAATATGTGCAATTTTGCTCAAAATACGTGGAATTTCTGCCTTATTGCAACAGAATAAAGGGAATATCTGCATTTTTGCACCAATATAAGGGGAATTTCTGAAATTTTGCTCCAAAATATGGGGAATTTTAACCTTATTGCCCGAAATAAAGTGGAATTTCTGCTATTTTGCCCTGAAATATTTGAAATTTCCGCAATTTTACCCCAAAATAAGGGGAATTTCTGTTTTGGCCCAAAAATTACAAAAATTTCTGCTTTTTGCCCCAAAATAAGGCAAATTTCTGACTTTTTACACTGAAATAAGTGAAATTTCTGCAATTTTGCCCCAAAATAAGGGGAATTTCTGCCTTTTTGCCAAAATAAGGGGAATTTCAGCATTTTACCTCCAAATAAGGGGAATTTCTGCCTTTTTCCCACATAATATGGGGAATTTCTGCCTATTGCCCCCAAATAAGAAAAATTTTTGCTTTTCTGCCCCAATTAACAGGAATTTCCTCCTTTTTGCCACAAAGTAAAGGGAATTTCTGCCTTTTTGCCCAAAAATAACGGGAATTTCAGCTTGTTACCGCAAAATAAGGGGAATTTCTGCCTTTTGCCCACAATATGAGGAATTTCTGAATTTTTGTTCCAAAATAAGGAATATTTCTTCAATTTTGTACAAAAATAAAAGTAATTTCTGACTTTTTGCCCTGAAATAAATGAAATTTCTGCAATTTTGCCCGAAAAAAAGGGAAATTTGTGTCTTTTTGCCCCAAAATGAGGGGAATTTCTGCCTTTTTGCCACAAAATATAGGGAATTTCAGCATTTTACCTCAAAATAAGGGGAATTTCAGCCTTTTTGCAACAAAATATGGGGAATTTCTGCCTTTTTGCCACAAAATAAGAAAGATTTCTGCTATTCTGTACCAAAATAAAATAAATTTTTACAATTTTGCCCGAAAATAAGGGAAATTTCTGATTTTTCCCCGAAATAAGGAGAATTTCTGTATTTTTGCCCCAAAATAAGGGGAATTTCTGCCTTTTTGCCCCAAAATTAGAGGAGTTTTTGCAATTTTGCTCTAAAATACAAGGAATTTCTGCCTCTTTTCCCAAAAATAAGAGGAACTTCTTCCGATTTGCCCCAAATAAAGGGAATTTCTGCATTTTTCCCCAATATTAGGGGAATTTCTGCAATTTTGCTCTAAAATACAAGGAATTTCTGCCTTTTTGCCTGAAATTAAGGAGACTTTCTGCATTTTTGCCCCCAAACAAGGGAAATTTCTGCAATTTTATCCCAAATAAGGGGAATTTCTGCCTTTTTGCCCCAATATAATGGGAATTTCTGCCTTTTTGCCCCACAATAAGAAAAATTTTTGCTTTTTTTCTCTGAAATAAGTGAAATTTCTGCAATTTTGCCTTAAAATAAAAGAAATTTCTTCAATTTTTTTCCATAATATAGGAATTTTCTGCAATTTTGCCCCAAAATAAAGGGAATTTCTGTTTTTTGTCCCCAAATAAGGGAAATTTCTGCAATTTTGTTCTAAATTAAGGGGAATTTCTGCCTTTTGCCTCAAAATAAGGGGAATTTTTACCTTTTTGCCCCAAAATAAAGAAAATTACTGGCTGTTTTACCCCAAAATTAGGTGAATTTCTGCAATTTTGCTCCAAAATACGGGGAATTTCTGCCTTTTTGCCCGAAAATAAAGAGAATGTATACCTTTTTGCCATAAAAAAGGGAAATTTCTTCATTTTTACCCTAAAATAAGGGGATTTTCTGCATTTTTGACAAAAAATAAGTGCAATTTCTGACTTTTCCCCAAAAATAAACGGAATTTCTGTCTTTTTGCCCCAAAATAAGCGGAATTTCTGACGTTTTGCCCTGAAATAAGTTAAATTTCTAAAATTTTTCCCCAAAATAAGGGAAATGTCTGCTTTTTGCCCCAAAATAAGGGGAATTTCTGCCTTTTTGCCCCAAAATAAGGGGAATTTCTGCATTTTTGCCCCAAAATAAGGGGAATTTCAGCCTTTCTACCTCAAAATAATGGGAATTTCTGCATTTCTGCCCCAAAATATGGAAAATTTCTGGCTTTTTGCCCAAAAATAAGAAAAATTTCTGAAATTTGGAACCAAAGTAAAAGAAATTTCTGCCTTTTTGCCCCAAAATAAGAAAATTTCTGCTTTTTTCCCTGAAATAAGTGAAATTTCTGCAATTTTGCCACAAAATAAGGGAAATTTCTACAATTTTGCCAAATGTACAGGAAATTTTACAATTTTCCTCAAAATAAGAGGAATTTCTGACTTTTTGCTCCGAAAAAAAGGAGATTTTCTGTCTTTTTGCCCCAAAATAAAGAGAATTTCTGCCTTTTTGCCCGAAAATTATGAGAATTTCTGCAAATTTGCTTTAAAATACGGGGAATTTCTGCCTTTTAGCCCAAAATAAAGGGATTTTCTGAATTTTCCCCCAATATTTGAGGAATTTCTGCATTTTACCTCTAAATAAGGGGAATTTCTGCATTTTACCTCAAAATAAGAAGGATTTCTGCCTTTTGCCCTAAAATATGGCTAATTTCTGCCTTTATGTTCAAAAATAAGGAAAATTTCTTCAATTTTGTATCATAATAAAATAAATTTCTGCTTTTTGCCCCAAAATAAGTGGAATTTCTGACTTTTTGCCCTGAAATAAGTGAAATTTCTGCAATTTTGCCCCAAAATAAGGGGAATTTCTGCCTTTTTGCCAAAATAAGGGGAATTTCCGCATTTTACCTACAAATAAGGGGAATTTCTGCCTTTTTCCCACATAATATGGGGAATTTCTGCCTATTGCCCCCAAATAAGAAAAATTTTTGCTTTTCTGCCCCAATTAACAGGAATTTCCTTCTTTTTGCCACAAAGTAAAGGGAATTTCTGCCTTTTTGCCCAAAAATAACGGGAATTTCAGCTTGTTACCGCAAAATAAGGGGAATTTCTGCCTTTTGCCAACAATATCGGGAATTTCTGAATTTTTGTTCCAAAATAACGAAAATTTCTTCAATTTTATACCAAAATAAAAGTAATTTCTGACTTTTTGCCCTGAAATAAATGAAATTTCTGCAATTTTGCCCAAAAAAAGGGAAATTTGTGTCTTTTTGCCCCAAAATGAGGGGAATTTCTGCCTTTTTGCCACAAAATATAGGGAATTTCAGCATTTTACCTCAAAATAAGGGGAATTTCAGCCTTTTTGCAACAAAATATGGGGAATTTCTGCCTTTTTGCCACAAAATAAGAAAGATTTCTGCAATTCTGTACCAAAATAAAATAAATTTTTAAAATTTTGCCCGAAAATAAGGGAAATTTCTGATTTTTCCCCAAAATAAGGAGAATTTCTGTATTTTTGCCCCAAAATAAGGGGAATTTCTGCCTTTTTGCCCCAAAATTAGAGAAGTTTTTGCAATTTTGCTCTAAAATACAAGAAATTTCTGCCTCTTTTCCCAAAAATAAGAGGAACTTCTTCCGATTTGCCCCAAATAAAGGGAATTTCTGCATTTTTCCCCAATATTAGGGGAATTTCTGCAATTTTGCTCTAAAATACAAGGAATTTCTGCCTTTTTGCCTGAAATTAAGGAGACTTTCTGCATTTTTGCCCCCAAACAAGGGAAATTTCTGCAATTTTATCCCAAATAAGGGGAATTTCTGCCTTTTTGCCCCAATATAATGGGAATTTCTGCCTTTTTGCCCCACAATAAGAAAAATTTTTGCTTTTTTTCTCTGAAATAAGTGAAATTTCTGCAATTTTGCCTTAAAATAAAAGAAATTTCTTCAATTTTTTTCCATAATATAGGAATTTTCTGCAATTTTGCCCCAAAATAAAGGGAATTTCTGTTTTTTGTCCCCAAATAAGGGAAATTTCTGCAATTTTGTTCTAAATTAAGGGGAATTTCTGCCATTTGCCTCAAAATAAGGGGAATTTTTACCTTTTTGCCCCAAAATAAAGAAAATTACTGCATGTTTTACCCCAAAATTAGGTGAATTTCTGCAATTTTGCTCCAAAATACGGGGAATATCTGCCTTTTTGCCCGAAAATAAAGAGAATGTATACCTTTTTGCCATAAAAAGGGAAATTTCTTCATTTATACCCTAAAATAAGGTGATTTTCCGCATTTTTGACAAAAAATAAGTGCAATTTCTGACTTTTCCCCAAAAATAAACGGAATTTCTGTCTTTTTGCCCAAAAATAAGCGGAATTTCTGACGTTTTGCTCTGAAATAAGTTAAATTTCTAAAATTTTTCCCCAAAATAAGGGAAATGTCTGCTTTTTGCCCCAAAATAAGGGGAATTTCTGCCTTTTTGCCCCAAAATAAGGGGAATTTCTGCATTTTTGCCACAAAATAAGGGGAATTTCAGCTTTTCTACCTCAAAATAATGGGAATTTCTGCATTTCTGCCCCAAAATATGGAAAATTTCTGGCTTTTTGCCCAAAAATAAGAAAAATTTCTGAAATTTGGTACCAAAGTAAAAGAAATTTCTGCCTTTTTGCCCCAAAATAAGAAAATTTCTGCTTTTTTCCCTGAAATAAGTGAAATTTCTGCAATTTTGCCACAAAATAAGGGAAATTTCTACAATTTTGCCAAATGTACAGGAAATTTCTACAATTTTCCTCAAAATAAGAGGAATTTCTGACTTTTTGCTCCGAAAAAAAGAGATTTTCTGTCTTTTTGCCCCAAAATAAGGAGAATTTCTGCCTTTTTGCCCGAAAATTATGAGAATTTCTGCAAATTTGCTTTAAAATACGGGGAATTTCTGCCTTTTAGCCCAAAATAAAGGGATTTTCTGAATTTTCCCCCAATATTTGGGGAATTTCTGCATTTTACCTCTAAATAAGGGGAATTTCTGCATTTTACCTCAAAATAAGAAGGATTTCTGCCTTTTGCCCCAAAATATGGCTAATTTCTGCCTTTATGTTCAAAAATAAGGAAAATTTCTTCAATTTTGTATCATAATAAAATAAATTTCTGCTTTTTGCCCCAAAATAAGTGGAATTTCTGACTTTTTGCCCTGAAATAAATGAAATTTCTGCAATTTTGCCCGAAAATAAGGGAAATTTGTGCCTTTTTTCCCCAAATTAAGGGGAATTTCTGCCTTTGCCCCAAAATATGGGGAATTTCAACATTTTACCTCAAAATAAGGGGAATTTCAGCCTTTTTTCACCAAAATATGGAGAATTTCTGCCTTTTTGCCCCAAAATAAAGGAAATTTCTGCATTTTTGCACCAATATTAGGGGAATTTCTGCAATTTTGCTCCAAAATATGGGTCATTTCTGCCTTTTTGCCCGAAATTAAGTGGAATTTCTGCCTTTTTGTCCCGAAATAAGTGAAATTTCTTCAATTTTAGCCAAAAATTAGGGATTTCATCTTTTTGCCCCAAAATAAGTGGAATTTCTGCCATTTTGCCTTGAAATATTTGAAATTTCTGCAATTTTACCACAAAATAAGGGGAATTTCTGCCTTTTTGCCCCAAAATAAGGGGAATTTCAGCCTTTTTACCTCATAATAATGGGAATCTCTGCCTTTTTGCCCTAAAATATGGAAAATTTCTGTATTTTTGCCCCAAAATAAAGAAAATTTCTGCAATTTTGTACCAAAATAAAAGTAATTTCTGCATTTTATCCCAAAATAAGAGAAATTTCCGTGTTTTTTACCTGAAATAAGTGAAATTTCTGTAATTTTGCCCCAAAATAAGGGGAATTTCTGACTGTTTGCCCTGAAATAAGGAGAATTTCTGTCTTTTTGCCCCAAAATAATGTTAATTTCTGCATTTTCCTTCAAAATTAGGGGAATATGTGCAATTTTGCTCAAAATACGTGGAATTTCTGCCTTATTGCAACAGAATAAAGGGAATTTCTGCATTTTTGCACCAATATAAGGGGAATTTCTGAAATTTTGCTCCAAAATATGGGGAATTTTAACCTTATTGCCCGAAATAAAGTGGAATTTCTGCTATTTTGCCCTGAAATATTTGAAATTTCCGCAATTTTACCCCAAAATAAGGGGAATTTCTGTTTTGGCCCAAAAATTACAAAAATTTCTGCTTTTTGCCCCAAAATAAGGCAAATTTCTGACTTTTTACACTGAAATAAGTGAAATTTCTGCAATTTTGCCCCAAAATAAGGGGAATTTCTGCCTTTTTGCCAAAATAAGGGGAATTTCAGCATTTTACCTCCAAATAAGGGGAATTTCTGCCTTTTTCCCACATAATATGGGGAATTTCTGCCTATTGCCCCCAAATAAGAAAAATTTTTGCTTTTCTGCCCCAATTAACAGGAATTTCCTCCTTTTTGCCACAAAGTAAAGGGAATTTCTGCCTTTTTGCCCAAAAATAACGGGAATTTCAGCTTGTTACCGCAAAATAAGGGGAATTTCTGCCTTTTGCCCACAATATGAGGAATTTCTGAATTTTTGTTCCAAAATAAGGAATATTTCTTCAATTTTGTACAAAAATAAAAGTAATTTCTGACTTTTTGCCCTGAAATAAATGAAATTTCTGCAATTTTGCCCGAAAAAAAGGGAAATTTGTGTCTTTTTGCCCCAAAATGAGGGGAATTTCTGCCTTTTTGCCACAAAATATAGGGAATTTCAGCATTTTACCTCAAAATAAGGGGAATTTCAGCCTTTTTGCAACAAAATATGGGGAATTTCTGCCTTTTTGCCACAAAATAAGAAAGATTTCTGCTATTCTGTACCAAAATAAAATAAATTTTTACAATTTTGCCCGAAAATAAGGGAAATTTCTGATTTTTCCCCGAAATAAGGAGACTTTCTGTATTTTTGCCCCAAAATAAGGGGAATTTCTGCCTTTTTGCCCCAAAATTAGAGGAGTTTTTGCAATTTTGCTCTAAAATACAAGGAATTTCTGCCTCTTTTCCCCAAAATAAGAGGAACTTCTTCCGATTTGCCCCAAATAAAGGGAATTTCTGCATTTTTCCCCAATATTAGGGGAATTTCTGCAATTTTGCTCTAAAATACAAGGAATTTCTGCCTTTTTGCCTGAAATTAAGGAGACTTTCTGCATTTTTGCCCCCAAACAAGGGAAATTTCTGCAATTTTATCCCAAATAAGGGGAATTTCTGCCTTTTTGCCCCAATATAATGGGAATTTCTGCCTTTTTGCCCCACAATAAGAAAAATTTTTGCTTTTTTTCTCTGAAATAAGTGAAATTTCTGCAATTTTGCCTTAAAATAAAAGAAATTTCTTCAATTTTTTTCCATAATATAGGAATTTTCTGCAATTTTGCCCCAAAATAAAGGGAATTTCTGTTTTTTGTCCCCAAATAAGGGAAATTTCTGCAATTTTGTTCTAAATTAAGGGGAATTTCTGCCTTTTGCCTCAAAATAAGGGGAATTTTTACCTTTTTGCCCCAAAATAAAGAAAATTACTGGCTGTTTTACCCCAAAATTAGGTGAATTTCTGCAATTTTGCTCCTAATACGGGGAATTTCTGCCTTTTTGCCCGAAAATAAAGAGAATGTATACCTTTTTGCCATAAAAAAGGGAAATTTCTTCATTTTTACCCTAAAATAAGGGGATTTTCTGCATTTTTGACAAAAAATAAGTGCAATTTCTGACTTTTCCCCAAAAATAAACGGAATTTCTGTCTTTTTGCCCCAAAATAAGCGGAATTTCTGACGTTTTGCCCTGAAATAAGTTAAATTTCTAAAATTTTTCCCCAAAATAAGGGAAATGTCTGCTTTTTGCCCCAAAATAAGGGGAATTTCTGCCTTTTTGCCCCAAAATAAGGGGAATTTCTGCATTTTTGCCCCAAAATAAGGGGAATTTCAGCCTTTCTACCTCAAAATAATGGGAATTTCTGCATTTCTGCCCCAAAATATGGAAAATTTCTGGCTTTTTGCCCAAAAATAAGAAAAATTTCTGAAATTTGGAACCAAAGTAAAAGAAATTTCTGCCTTTTTGCCCCAAAATAAGAAAATTTCTGCTTTTTTCCCTGAAATAAGTGAAATTTCTGCAATTTTGCCACAAAATAAGGGAAATTTCTACAATTTTGCCAAATGTACAGGAAATTTCTACGATTTTCCTCAAAATAAGAGGAATTTCTGACTTTTTGCTCCGAAAAAAAGGAGATTTTCTGTCTTTTTGCCCCAAAATAAAGAGAATTTCTGCCTTTTTGCCCGAAAATTATGAGAATTACTGCAAATTTGCTTTAAAATACGGGGAATTTCTGCCTTTTAGCCCAAAATAAAGGGATTTTCTGAATTTTCCCCCAATATTTGGGGAATTTCTGCATTTTACCTCTAAATAAGGGGAATTTCTGCATTTTACCTCAAAATAAGAAGGATTTCTGCCTTTTGCCCTAAAATATGGCTAATTTCTGCCTTTATGTTCAAAAATAAGGAAAATTTCTTCAATTTTGTATCATAATAAAATAAATTTCTGCTTTTTGCCCCAAAATAAGTGGAATTTCTGACTTTTTGCCCTGAAATAAATGAAATTTCTGCAATTTTGCCCGAAAATAAGGAAATTTGTGCCTTTTTTCCCCAAATTAAGGGGAATTTCTGCCTTTGCCCCAAAATATGGGGAATTTCAACATTTTACCTCAAAATAAGGGGAATTTAAGCCTTTTTGCACCAAAATATGGAGAATTTCTGCCATTTTGCCCCAAAATAAAGGAAATTTCTGCATTTTTGCACCAATATTAGGGGAATTTCTGCAATTTTGCTCCAAAATATAGGTCATTTCTGCCTTTTTGCCTGAAATTAAGTGGAATTTCTGCCTTTTTGTCCCGAAATAAGTGAAATTTCTTCAATTTTAGCCAAAAATTAGGGATTTCATCTTTTTGCCCCAAAATAAGTGGAATTTCTGCCATTTTGCCTTGAAATATTTGAAATTTCTGCAATTTTACCACAAAATAAGGGGAATTTCTGCCTTTTTGCCCCAAAATAAGGGGAATTTCAGCCTTTTTACCTCATAATATTGGGAATCTCTGCCTTTTTGCCCTAAAATATGGAAAATTTCTGTATTTTTGCCCCAAAATAAAGAAAATTTCTGCAATTTTGTACCAAAATAAAAGTAATTTCTGCATTTTGTCCCAAAATAAGAGAAATTTCCGTGTTTTTTACCTGAAATAAGTGAAATTTCTGTAATTTTGCCCCAAAATAAGGGGAATTTCTGACTTTTTGCCCTGAAATAAGGAGAATTTCTGTCTTTTTGCCCCAAAATAATGTTAATTTCTGCATTTTCCTTCAAAATTAGGGGAATATGTGCAATTTTGCTCAAAATACGTGGAATTTCTGCCTTATTGCAACAGAATAAAGGGAATTTCTGCATTTTTGCACCAATATAAGGGGAATTTCTGAAATTTTGCTCCAAAATATGGGGAATTTTAACCTTATTGCCCGAAATAAAGTGGAATTTCTGCTATTTTGCCCTGAAATATTTGAAATTTCCGCAATTTTACCCCAAAATAAGGGGAATTTCTGTTTTGGCCCAAAAATTACAAAAATTTCTGCTTTTTGCCCCAAAATAAGGCAAATTTCTGACTTTTTACACTGAAATAAGTGAAATTTCTGCAATTTTGCCCCAAAATAAGGGGAATTTCTGCCTTTTTGCCAAAATAAGGGGAATTTCAGCATTTTACCTCCAAATAAGGGGAATTTCTGCCTTTTTCCCACATAATATGGGGAATTTCTGCCTATTGCCCCCAAATAAGAAAAATTTTTGCTTTTCTGCCCCAATTAACAGGAATTTCCTCCTTTTTGCCACAAAGTAAAGGGAATTTCTGCCTTTTTGCCCAAAAATAACGGGAATTTCAGCTTGTTACCGCAAAATAAGGGGAATTTCTGCCTTTTGCCCACAATATGAGGAATTTCTGAATTTTTGTTCCAAAATAAGGAATATTTCTTCAATTTTGTACAAAAATAAAAGTAATTTCTGACTTTTTGCCCTGAAATAAATGAAATTTCTGCAATTTTGCCCGAAAAAAAGGGAAATTTGTGTCTTTTTGCCCCAAAATGAGGGGAATTTCTGCCTTTTTGCCACAAAATATAGGGAATTTCAGCATTTTACCTCAAAATAAGGGGAATTTCAGCCTTTTTGCAACAAAATATGGGGAATTTCTGCCTTTTTGCCACAAAATAAGAAAGATTTCTGCTATTCTGTACCAAAATAAAATAAATTTTTACAATTTTGCCCGAAAATAAGGGAAATTTCTGATTTTTCCCCGAAATAAGGAGAATTTCTGTATTTTTGCCCCAAAATAAGGGGAATTTCTGCCTTTTTGCCCCAAAATTAGAGGAGTTTTTGCAATTTTGCTCTAAAATACAAGGAATTTCTGCCTCTTTTCCCAAAAATAAGAGGAACTTCTTCCGATTTGCCCCAAATAAAGGGAATTTCTGCATTTTTCCCCAATATTAGGGGAATTTCTGCAATTTTGCTCTAAAATACAAGGAATTTCTGCCTTTTTGCCTGAAATTAAGGAGACTTTCTGCATTTTTGCCCCCAAACAAGGGAAATTTCTGCAATTTTATCCCAAATAAGGGGAATTTCTGCCTTTTTGCCCCAATATAATGGGAATTTCTGCCTTTTTGCCCCACAATAAGAAAAATTTTTGCTTTTTTTCTCTGAAATAAGTGAAATTTCTGCAATTTTGCCTTAAAATAAAAGAAATTTCTTCAATTTTTTTCCATAATATAGGAATTTTCTGCAATTTTGCCCCAAAATAAAGGGAATTTCTGTTTTTTGTCCCCAAATAAGGGAAATTTCTGCAATTTTGTTCTAAATTAAGGGGAATTTCTGCCTTTTGCCTCAAAATAAGGGGAATTTTTACCTTTTTGCCCCAAAATAAAGAAAATTACTGGCTGTTTTACCCCAAAATTAGGTGAATTTCTGCAATTTTGCTCCAAAATACGGGGAATTTCTGCCTTTTTGCCCGAAAATAAAGAGAATGTATACCTTTTTGCCATAAAAAAGGGAAATTTCTTCATTTTTACCCTAAAATAAGGGGATTTTCTGCATTTTTGACAAAAAATAAGTGCAATTTCTGACTTTTCCCCAAAAATAAACGGAATTTCTGTCTTTTTGCCCCAAAATAAGCGGAATTTCTGACGTTTTGCCCTGAAATAAGTTAAATTTCTAAAATTTTTCCCCAAAATAAGGGAAATGTCTGCTTTTTGCCCCAAAATAAGGGGAATTTCTGCCTTTTTGCCCCAAAATAAGGGGAATTTCTGCATTTTTGCCCCAAAATAAGGGGAATTTCAGCCTTTCTACCTCAAAATAATGGGAATTTCTGCATTTCTGCCCCAAAATATGGAAAATTTCTGGCTTTTTGCCCAAAAATAAGAAAAATTTCTGAAATTTGGAACCAAAGTAAAAGAAATTTCTGCCTTTTTGCCCCAAAATAAGAAAATTTCTGCTTTTTTCCCTGAAATAAGTGAAATTTCTGCAATTTTGCCACAAAATAAGGGAAATTTCTACAATTTTGCCAAATGTACAGGAAATTTCTACAATTTTCCTCAAAATAAGAGGAATTTCTGACTTTTTGCTCCGAAAAAAAGGAGATTTTCTGTCTTTTTGCCCCAAAATAAAGAGAATTTCTGCCTTTTTGCCCGAAAATTATGAGAATTTCTGCAAATTTGCTTTAAAATACGGGGAATTTCTGCCTTTTAGCCCAAAATAAAGGGATTTTCTGAATTTTCCCCCAATATTTGAGGAATTTCTGCATTTTACCTCTAAATAAGGGGAATTTCTGCATTTTACCTCAAAATAAGAAGGATTTCTGCCTTTTGCCCTAAAATATGGCTAATTTCTGCCTTTATGTTCAAAAATAAGGAAAATTTCTTCAATTTTGTATCATAATAAAATAAATTTCTGCTTTTTGCCCCAAAATAAGTGGAATTTCTGACTTTTTGCCCTGAAATAAGTGAAATTTCTGCAATTTTGCCCCAAAATAAGGGGAATTTCTGCCTTTTTGCCAAAATAAGGGGAATTTCCGCATTTTACCTACAAATAAGGGGAATTTCTGCCTTTTTCCCACATAATATGGGGAATTTCTGCCTATTGCCCCCAAATAAGAAAAATTTTTGCTTTTCTGCCCCAATTAACAGGAATTTCCTTCTTTTTGCCACAAAGTAAAGGGAATTTCTGCCTTTTTGCCCAAAAATAACGGGAATTTCAGCTTGTTACCGCAAAATAAGGGGAATTTCTGCCTTTTGCCAACAATATCGGGAATTTCTGAATTTTTGTTCCAAAATAACGAAAATTTCTTCAATTTTATACCAAAATAAAAGTAATTTCTGACTTTTTGCCCTGAAATAAATGAAATTTCTGCAATTTTGCCCAAAAAAAGGGAAATTTGTGTCTTTTTGCCCCAAAATGAGGGGAATTTCTGCCTTTTTGCCACAAAATATAGGGAATTTCAGCATTTTACCTCAAAATAAGGGGAATTTCAGCCTTTTTGCAACAAAATATGGGGAATTTCTGCCTTTTTGCCACAAAATAAGAAAGATTTCTGCAATTCTGTACCAAAATAAAATAAATTTTTAAAATTTTGCCCGAAAATAAGGGAAATTTCTGATTTTTCCCCAAAATAAGGAGAATTTCTGTATTTTTGCCCCAAAATAAGGGGAATTTCTGCCTTTTTGCCCCAAATTTAGAGAAGTTTTTGCAATTTTGCTCTAAAATACAAGAAATTTCTGCCTCTTTTCCCAAAAATAAGAGGAACTTCTTCCGATTTGCCCCAAATAAAGGGAATTTCTGCATTTTTCCCCAATATTAGGGGAATTTCTGCAATTTTGCTCTAAAATACAAGGAATTTCTGCCTTTTTGCCTGAAATTAAGGAGACTTTCTGCATTTTTGCCCCCAAACAAGGGAAATTTCTGCAATTTTATCCCAAATAAGGGGAATTTCTGCCTTTTTGCCCCAATATAATGGGAATTTCTGCCTTTTTGCCCCACAATAAGAAAAATTTTTGCTTTTTTTCTCTGAAATAAGTGAAATTTCTGCAATTTTGCCTTAAAATAAAAGAAATTTCTTCAATTTTTTTCCATAATATAGGAATTTTCTGCAATTTTGCCCCAAAATAAAGGGAATTTCTGTTTTTTGTCCCCAAATAAGGGAAATTTCTGCAATTTTGTTCTAAATTAAGGGGAATTTCTGCCATTTGCCTCAAAATAAGGGGAATTTTTACCTTTTTGCCCCAAAATAAAGAAAATTACTGCATGTTTTACCCCAAAATTAGGTGAATTTCTGCAATTTTGCTCCAAAATACGGGGAATATCTGCCTTTTTGCCCGAAAATAAAGAGAATGTATACCTTTTTGCCATAAAAAGGGAAATTTCTTCATTTATACCCTAAAATAAGGTGATTTTCCGCATTTTTGACAAAAAATAAGTGCAATTTCTGACTTTTCCCCAAAAATAAACGGAATTTCTGTCTTTTTGCCCAAAAATAAGCGGAATTTCTGACGTTTTGCTCTGAAATAAGTTAAATTTCTAAAATTTTTCCCCAAAATAAGGGAAATGTCTGCTTTTTGCCCCAAAATAAGGGGAATTTCTGCCTTTTTGCCCCAAAATAAGGGGAATTTCTGCATTTTTGCCACAAAATAAGGGGAATTTCAGCTTTTCTACCTCAAAATAATGGGAATTTCTGCATTTCTGCCCCAAAATATGGAAAATTTCTGGCTTTTTGCCCAAAAATAAGAAAAATTTCTGAAATTTGGTACCAAAGTAAAAGAAATTTCTGCCTTTTTGCCCCAAAATAAGAAAATTTCTGCTTTTTTCCCTGAAATAAGTGAAATTTCTGCAATTTTGCCACAAAATAAGGGAAATTTCTACAATTTTGCCAAATGTACAGGAAATTTCTACAATTTTCCTCAAAATAAGAGGAATTTCTGACTTTTTGCTCCGAAAAAAAGAGATTTTCTGTCTTTTTGCCCCAAAATAAGGAGAATTTCTGCCTTTTTGCCCGAAAATTATGAGAATTTCTGCAAATTTGCTTTAAAATACGGGGAATTTCTGCCTTTTAGCCCAAAATAAAGGGATTTTCTGAATTTTCCCCCAATATTTGGGGAATTTCTGCATTTTACCTCTAAATAAGGGGAATTTCTGCATTTTACCTCAAAATAAGAAGGATTTCTGCCTTTTGCCCCAAAATATGGCTAATTTCTGCCTTTATGTTCAAAAATAAGGAAAATTTCTTCAATTTTGTATCATAATAAAATAAATTTCTGCTTTTTGCCCCAAAATAAGTGGAATTTCTGACTTTTTGCCCTGAAATAAATGAAATTTCTGCAATTTTGCCCGAAAATAAGGGAAATTTGTGCCTTTTTTCCCCAAATTAAGGGGAATTTCTGCCTTTGCCCCAAAATATGGGGAATTTCAACATTTTACCTCAAAATAAGGGGAATTTCAGCCTTTTTTCACCAAAATATGGAGAATTTCTGCCTTTTTGCCCCAAAATAAAGGAAATTTCTGCATTTTTGCACCAATATTAGGGGAATTTCTGCAATTTTGCTCCAAAATATGGGTCATTTCTGCCTTTTTGCCCGAAATTAAGTGGAATTTCTGCCTTTTTGTCCCGAAATAAGTGAAATTTCTTCAATTTTAGCCAAAAATTAGGGATTTCATCTTTTTGCCCCAAAATAAGTGGAATTTCTGCCATTTTGCCTTGAAATATTTGAAATTTCTGCAATTTTACCACAAAATAAGGGGAATTTCTGCCTTTTTGCCCCAAAATAAGGGGAATTTCAGCCTTTTTACCTCATAATAATGGGAATCTCTGCCTTTTTGCCCTAAAATATGGAAAATTTCTGTATTTTTGCCCCAAAATAAAGAAAATTTCTGCAATTTTGTACCAAAATAAAAGTAATTTCTGCATTTTATCCCAAAATAAGAGAAATTTCCGTGTTTTTTACCTGAAATAAGTGAAATTTCTGTAATTTTGCCCCAAAATAAGGGGAATTTCTGACTGTTTGCCCTGAAATAAGGAGAATTTCTGTCTTTTTGCCCCAAAATAATGTTAATTTCTGCATTTTCCTTCAAAATTAGGGGAATATGTGCAATTTTGCTCAAAATACGTGGAATTTCTGCCTTATTGCAACAGAATAAAGGGAATTTCTGCATTTTTGCACCAATATAAGGGGAATTTCTGAAATTTTGCTCCAAAATATGGGGAATTTTAACCTTATTGCCCGAAATAAAGTGGAATTTCTGCTATTTTGCCCTGAAATATTTGAAATTTCCGCAATTTTACCCCAAAATAAGGGGAATTTCTGTTTTGGCCCAAAAATTACAAAAATTTCTGCTTTTTGCCCCAAAATAAGGCAAATTTCTGACTTTTTACACTGAAATAAGTGAAATTTCTGCAATTTTGCCCCAAAATAAGGGGAATTTCTGCCTTTTTGCCAAAATAAGGGGAATTTCAGCATTTTACCTCCAAATAAGGGGAATTTCTGCCTTTTTCCCACATAATATGGGGAATTTCTGCCTATTGCCCCCAAATAAGAAAAATTTTTGCTTTTCTGCCCCAATTAACAGGAATTTCCTCCTTTTTGCCACAAAGTAAAGGGAATTTCTGCCTTTTTGCCCAAAAATAACGGGAATTTCAGCTTGTTACCGCAAAATAAGGGGAATTTCTGCCTTTTGCCCACAATATGAGGAATTTCTGAATTTTTGTTCCAAAATAAGGAATATTTCTTCAATTTTGTACAAAAATAAAAGTAATTTCTGACTTTTTGCCCTGAAATAAATGAAATTTCTGCAATTTTGCCCGAAAAAAAGGGAAATTTGTGTCTTTTTGCCCCAAAATGAGGGGAATTTCTGCCTTTTTGCCACAAAATATAGGGAATTTCAGCATTTTACCTCAAAATAAGGGGAATTTCAGCCTTTTTGCAACAAAATATGGGGAATTTCTGCCTTTTTGCCACAAAATAAGAAAGATTTCTGCTATTCTGTACCAAAATAAAATAAATTTTTACAATTTTGCCCGAAAATAAGGGAAATTTCTGATTTTTCCCCGAAATAAGGAGACTTTCTGTATTTTTGCCCCAAAATAAGGGGAATTTCTGCCTTTTTGCCCCAAAATTAGAGGAGTTTTTGCAATTTTGCTCTAAAATACAAGGAATTTCTGCCTCTTTTCCCCAAAATAAGAGGAACTTCTTCCGATTTGCCCCAAATAAAGGGAATTTCTGCATTTTTCCCCAATATTAGGGGAATTTCTGCAATTTTGCTCTAAAATACAAGGAATTTCTGCCTTTTTGCCTGAAATTAAGGAGACTTTCTGCATTTTTGCCCCCAAACAAGGGAAATTTCTGCAATTTTATCCCAAATAAGGGGAATTTCTGCCTTTTTGCCCCAATATAATGGGAATTTCTGCCTTTTTGCCCCACAATAAGAAAAATTTTTGCTTTTTTTCTCTGAAATAAGTGAAATTTCTGCAATTTTGCCTTAAAATAAAAGAAATTTCTTCAATTTTTTTCCATAATATAGGAATTTTCTGCAATTTTGCCCCAAAATAAAGGGAATTTCTGTTTTTTGTCCCCAAATAAGGGAAATTTCTGCAATTTTGTTCTAAATTAAGGGGAATTTCTGCCTTTTGCCTCAAAATAAGGGGAATTTTTACCTTTTTGCCCCAAAATAAAGAAAATTACTGGCTGTTTTACCCCAAAATTAGGTGAATTTCTGCAATTTTGCTCCTAATACGGGGAATTTCTGCCTTTTTGCCCGAAAATAAAGAGAATGTATACCTTTTTGCCATAAAAAAGGGAAATTTCTTCATTTTTACCCTAAAATAAGGGGATTTTCTGCATTTTTGACAAAAAATAAGTGCAATTTCTGACTTTTCCCCAAAAATAAACGGAATTTCTGTCTTTTTGCCCCAAAATAAGCGGAATTTCTGACGTTTTGCCCTGAAATAAGTTAAATTTCTAAAATTTTTCCCCAAAATAAGGGAAATGTCTGCTTTTTGCCCCAAAATAAGGGGAATTTCTGCCTTTTTGCCCCAAAATAAGGGGAATTTCTGCATTTTTGCCCCAAAATAAGGGGAATTTCAGCCTTTCTACCTCAAAATAATGGGAATTTCTGCATTTCTGCCCCAAAATATGGAAAATTTCTGGCTTTTTGCCCAAAAATAAGAAAAATTTCTGAAATTTGGAACCAAAGTAAAAGAAATTTCTGCCTTTTTGCCCCAAAATAAGAAAATTTCTGCTTTTTTCCCTGAAATAAGTGAAATTTCTGCAATTTTGCCACAAAATAAGGGAAATTTCTACAATTTTGCCAAATGTACAGGAAATTTCTACGATTTTCCTCAAAATAAGAGGAATTTCTGACTTTTTGCTCCGAAAAAAAGGAGATTTTCTGTCTTTTTGCCCCAAAATAAAGAGAATTTCTGCCTTTTTGCCCGAAAATTATGAGAATTACTGCAAATTTGCTTTAAAATACGGGGAATTTCTGCCTTTTAGCCCAAAATAAAGGGATTTTCTGAATTTTCCCCCAATATTTGGGGAATTTCTGCATTTTACCTCTAAATAAGGGGAATTTCTGCATTTTACCTCAAAATAAGAAGGATTTCTGCCTTTTGCCCTAAAATATGGCTAATTTCTGCCTTTATGTTCAAAAATAAGGAAAATTTCTTCAATTTTGTATCATAATAAAATAAATTTCTGCTTTTTGCCCCAAAATAAGTGGAATTTCTGACTTTTTGCCCTGAAATAAATGAAATTTCTGCAATTTTGCCCGAAAATAAGGGAAATTTGTGCCTTTTTTCCCCAAATTAAGGGGAATTTCTGCCTTTGCCCCAAAATATGGGGAATTTCAACATTTTACCTCAAAATAAGGGGAATTTCAGCCTTTTTGCACCAAAATATGGAGAATTTCTGCCTTTTTGCCCCAAAATAAAGGAAATTTCTGCATTTTTGCACCAATATTAGGGGAATTTCTGCAATTTTGCTCCAAAATATAGGTCATTTCTGCCTTTTTGCCTGAAATTAAGTGGAATTTCTGCCTTTTTGTCCCGAAATAAGTGAAATTTCTTCAATTTTAGCCAAAAATTAGGGATTTCATCTTTTTGCCCCAAAATAAGTGGAATTTCTGCCATTTTGCCTTGAAATATTTGAAATTTCTGCAATTTTACCACAAAATAAGGGGAATTTCTGCCTTTTTGCCCCAAAATAAGGGGAATTTCAGCCTTTTTACCTCATAATAATGGGAATCTCTGCCTTTTTGCCCTAAAATATGGAAAATTTCTGTATTTTTGCCCCAAAATAAAGAAAATTTCTGCAATTTTGTACCAAAATAAAAGTAATTTCTGCATTTTGTCCCAAAATAAGAGAAATTTCCGTGTTTTTTACCTGAAATAAGTGAAATTTCTGTAATTTTGCCCCAAAATAAGGGGAATTTCTGACTTTTTGCCCTGAAATAAGGAGAATTTCTGTCTTTTTGCCCCAAAATAATGTTAATTTCTGCATTTTCCTTCAAAATTAGGGGAATATGTGCAATTTTGCTCAAAATACGTGGAATTTCTGCCTTATTGCAACAAAATAAAGGGAATTTCTGCATTTTTGCACCAATATAAGGGGAATTTCTGAAATATTGCTCCAAAATATGGGGAATTTTAACCTTATTGCCCGAAATAAAGTGGAATTTCTGCCTTTTTGCCCTGAAATATTTGAAATTTCCGCAATTTTACCCCAAAATAAGGGGAATTTCTGTTTTGGCCCAAAAATTACAAGAATTTCTGCTTTTTGCCCCAAAATAAGGAAAATTTCTGACTTTTTGCCCTGAAATAAGTGAAATTTCTGCAATTTTGCCCCAAAATAAGGGGAATTTCTGCCTTTTTGCCAAAATAAGGGGAATTTCAGCATTTTACCTCCAAATAAGGGGAATTTCTGCCTTTTTCCCACATAATATGGGGAATTTCTGCCTATTGCCCCCAAATAAGAAAAATTTTTGCTTTTCTGCCCCAATTAACAGGAATTTCCTCCTTTTTGCCACAAAGTAAAGGGAATTTCTGCCTTTTTGCCCCAAAATAACGGGAATTTCAGCTTGTTACCTCAAAATAAGGGGAATTTCTGCCTTTTTGCCCCAAAATTAGAGGAGTTTTTGCAATTTTGCTCTAAAATACAAGGAATTTCTGCCTCTTTTCCCAAAAATAAGAGGAACTTCTTCCGATTTGCCCCAAATAAAGGGAATTTCTGCATTTTTCCCCAATATTAGGGGAATTTCTGCAATTTTGCTCTAAAATACAAGGAATTTCTGCCTTTTTGCCTGAAATTAAGGAGACTTTCTGCATTTTTGCCCCCAAACAAGGGAAATTTCTGCAATTTTATCCCAAATAAGGGGAATTTCTGCCTTTTTGCCCCAATATAATGGGAATTTCTGCCTTTTTGCCCCACAATAAGAAAAATTTTTGCTTTTTTTCTCTGAAATAAGTGAAATTTCTGCAATTTTGCCTTAAAATAAAAGAAATTTCTTCAATTTTTTTCCATAATATAGGAATTTTCTGCAATTTTGCCCCAAAATAAAGGGAATTTCTGTTTTTTGTCCCCAAATAAGGGAAATTTCTGCAATTTTGTTCTAAATTAAGGGGAATTTCTGCCTTTTGCCTCAAAATAAGGGGAATTTTTACCTTTTTGCCCCAAAATAAAGAAAATTACTGGCTGTTTTACCCCAAAATTAGGTGAATTTCTGCAATTTTGCTCCAAAATACGGGGAATTTCTGCCTTTTTGCCCGAAAATAAAGAGAATGTATACCTTTTTGCCATAAAAAAGGGAAATTTCTTCATTTTTACCCTAAAATAAGGGGATTTTCTGCATTTTTGACAAAAAATAAGTGCAATTTCTGACTTTTCCCCAAAAATAAACGGAATTTCTGTCTTTTTGCCCCAAAATAAGCAGAATTTCTGACGTTTTGCCCTGAAATAAGTTAAATTTCTAAAATTTTTCCCCAAAATAAGGGAAATGTCTGCTTTTTGCCCCAAAATAAGGGGAATTTCTGCCTTTTTGCCCCAAAATAAGGGGAATTTCTGCATTTTTGCCCCAAAATAAGGGGAATTTCAGCCTTTCTACCTCAAAATAATGGGAATTTCTGCATTTCTGCCCCAAAATATGGAAAATTTCTGGCTTTTTGCCCAAAAATAAGAAAAATTTCTGAAATTTGGAACCAAAGTAAAAGAAATTTCTGCCTTTTTGCCCCAAAATAAGAAAATTTCTGCTTTTTTCCCTGAAATAAGTGAAATTTCTGCAATTTTGCCACAAAATAAGGGAAATTTCTACAATTTTGCCAAATGTACAGGAAATTTCTACAATTTTCCTCAAAATAAGAGGAATTTCTGACTTTTTGCTCCGAAAAAAAGGAGATTTTCTGTCTTTTTGCCCCAAAATAAAGAGAATTTCTGCCTTTTTGCCCGAAAATTATGAGAATTTCTGCAAATTTGCTTTAAAATACGGGGAATTTCTGCCTTTTAGCCCAAAATAAAGGGATTTTCTGAATTTTCCCCCAATATTTGGGGAATTTCTGCATTTTACCTCTAAATAAGGGGAATTTCTGCATTTTACCTCAAAATAAGAAGGATTTCTGCCTTTTGCCCTAAAATATGGCTAATTTCTGCCTTTATGTTCAAAAATAAGGAAAATTTCTTCAATTTTGTATCATAATAAAATAAATTTCTGCTTTTTGCCCCAAAATAAGTGGAATTTCTGACTTTTTGCCCTGAAATAAATGAAATTTCTGCAATTTTGCCCGAAAATAAGGGAAATTTGTGCCTTTTTTCCCCAAATTAAGGGGAATTTCTGCCTTTGCCCCAAAATATGGGGAATTTCAACATTTTACCTCAAAATAAGGGGAATTTCAGCCTTTTTTCACCAAAATATGGAGAATTTCTGCCTTTTTGCCCCAAAATAAAGGAAATTTCTGCATTTTTGCACCAATATTAGGGGAATTTCTGCAATTTTGCTCCAAAATATGGGTCATTTCTGCCTTTTTGCCCGAAATTAAGTGGAATTTCTGCCTTTTTGTCCCGAAATAAGTGAAATTTCTTCAATTTTAGCCAAAAATTAGGGATTTCATCTTTTTGCCCCAAAATAAGTGGAATTTCTGCCATTTTGCCTTGAAATATTTGAAATTTCTGCAATTTTACCACAAAATAAGGGGAATTTCTGCCTTTTTGCCCCAAAATAAGGGGAATTTCAGCCTTTTTACCTCATAATAATGGGAATCTCTGCCTTTTTGCCCTAAAATATGGAAAATTTCTGTATTTTTGCCCCAAAATAAAGAAAATTTCTGCAATTTTGTACCAAAATAAAAGTAATTTCTGCATTTTGTCCCAAAATAAGAGAAATTTCCGTGTTTTTTACCTGAAATAAGTGAAATTTCTGTAATTTTGCCCCAAAATAAGGGGAATTTCTGACTTTTTGCCCTGAAATAAGGAGAATTTCTGTCTTTTTGCCCCAAAATAATGTTAATTTCTGCATTTTCCTTCAAAATTAGGGGAATATGTGCAATTTTGCTCAAAATACGTGGAATTTCTGCCTTATTGCAACAAAATAAAGGGAATTTCTGCATTTTTGCACCAATATAAGGGGAATTTCTGAAATATTGCTCCAAAATATGGGGAATTTTAACCTTATTGCCCGAAATAAAGTGGAATTTCTGCCTTTTTGCCCTGAAATATTTGAAATTTCCGCAATTTTACCCCAAAATAAGGGGAATTTCTGTTTTGGCCCAAAAATTACAAGAATTTCTGCTTTTTGCCCCAAAATAAGGAAAATTTCTGACTTTTTGCCCTGAAATAAGTGAAATTTCTGCAATTTTGCCCCAAAATAAGGGGAATTTCTGCCTTTTTGCCAAAATAAGGGGAATTTCAGCATTTTACCTCCAAATAAGGGGAATTTCTGCCTTTTTCCCACATAATATGGGGAATTTCTGCCTATTGCCCCCAAATAAGAAAAATTTTTGCTTTTCTGCCCCAATTAACAGGAATTTCCTCCTTTTTGCCACAAAGTAAAGGGAATTTCTGCCTTTTTGCCCCAAAATAACGGGAATTTCAGCTTGTTACCTCAAAATAAGGGGAATTTCTGCCTTTTGCCCACAATATGAGGAATTTCTGAATTTTTGTTCCAAAATAAGGAAAATTTCTTCAATTTTGTACAAAAATAAAAGTAATTTCTGACTTTTTGCCCTGAAATAAATGAAATTTCTGCAATTTTGCCCGAAAAAAAGGGAAATTTGTGTCTTTTTGCCCCAAAATGAGGGGAATTTCTGCCTTTTTGCCACAAAATATAGGGAATTTCAGCATTTTACCTCAAAATAAGGGGAATTTCAGCCTTTTTGCAACAAAATATGGGGAATTTCTGCCTTTTTGCCACAAAATAAGAAAGATTTCTGCTATTCTGTACCAAAATAAAATAAATTTTTACAATTTTGCCCGAAAATAAGGGAAATTTCTGATTTTTCCCCGAAATAAGGAGACTTTCTGTATTTTTGCCCCAAAATAAGGGGAATTTCTGCCTTTTTGCCCCAAAATTAGAGGAGTTTTTGCAATTTTGCTCTAAAATACAAGGAATTTCTGCCTCTTTTCCCAAAAATAAGAGGAACTTCTTCCGATTTGCCCCAAATAAAGGGAATTTCTGCATTTTTCCCCAATATTAGGGGAATTTCAGCAATTTGGCTCTAAAATACAAAAAATTTCTGCCTTTTTGCCTGAAATTAAGGAGACTTTCTGCATTTTTGCCCCCAAACAAGGGAAATTTCTGCAATTTTATCCCAAATAAGGGGAATTTCTGCCTTTTTGCCCCAATATAATGGGAATTTCTGCCTTTTTGCCCCACAATAAGAAAAATTTTTGCTTTTTTTCTCTGAAATAAGTGAAATTTATGCAATTTTGCCTTAAAATAATAGAAATTTCTTCAATTTTTTCCCATAATATAGGAATTTTCTGCAATTTTGCCCCAAAATAAAGGGAATTTCTGTTTTTTGTCCCCAAATAAGGGAAATTTCTGCAATTTTGTTCTAAATTAAGGGGAATTTCTGCCTTTTGCCTCAAAATAAGGGGAATTTTTACCTTTTTGCCCCAAAATAAAGAAAATTACTGCATGTTTTACCCCAAAATTAGGTGAATTTCTGCAATTTTGCTCCAAAATACGGGGAATTTCTGCCTTTTTGCCCGAAAATAAAGAGAATGTATACCTTTTTGCCATAAAAAAGGGAAATTTCTTCATTTTTACCCTAAAATAAGGGGATTTTCTGCATTTTTGACAAAAAATAAGTGCAATTTCTGACTTTTCCCCAAAAATAAATGGAATTTCTGTCTTTTTGCCCCAAAATAAGCAGAATTTCTGACGTTTTGCCCTGAAATAAGTTAAATTTCTAAAATTTTTCCTCAAAATAAGGGAAATGTCTGCTTTTTGCCCCAAAATAAAAGGAATTTCTGCCTTTTTGCCCCAAAATAAGGGGAATTTCTGCATTTTTGCCCCAAAATAAGGGGAATTTCAGCCTTTCTACCTCAAAATAATGGGAATTTCTGCATTTCTGCCCCAAAATATGGAAAATTTCTGGCTTTTTGCCCAAAAATAAGAAAAATTTCTGAAATTTGGAACCAAAATAAAAGAAATTTCTGCCTTTTTGCCCCAAAATAAGAAAATTTCTGCTTTTTTTTCCTGAAATAAGTGAAATTTCTGCAATTTTGCCCCAAAATAAGGGAAATTTCTACAATTTTGCCAAATGTACAGGAAATTTCTACAATTTTCCTCAAAATAAGAGGAATTTCTGACTTTTTGCTCCGAAAAAAAGGAGATTTTCTGTCTTTTTGCCCCAAAATAAGGAGAATTTCTGCCTTTTTGCCCGAAAATTATGAGAATTTCTGCAAATTTGC